>NC_092701.1:25143682-25443682 GCF_964275005.1 Diadema setosum | reverse complement strand
TACACTAATATAGACTAACTTTTTTCCCACTCTCTCTCTCTCTCTGGTGTCCTATACTTAGGAATACTATAAAAACACATACATGAAACGTAGACTGTGCTATACAATAATTATAATTATTAGAAGATAGTTTGTTTTATATTTTGCATATAAGCCCCTGCTTTTCTTCGTACAATTTTTTTTTGCACTGTTATCACAATTACATACGCATAAATGGTATCTTATGCATTCTGTTCCAGCGTAATTGAAATTTAACTCTCTTTCCACTCCTTCATAGACAGCTGAAAAGCTTTGTGGACAACGCATTTTTTCCTTGAAAAGAGAAATAATCCTCACAAACGCAAATTCACCGCACAAAGGCAATAAACAACTGCCTTAATTGATTGTTTGCTATGATAACCAATAATAATGTGATGTTAATGTTAATTGCATCTATTTTTACATAGGAAATTAGCCTACAAATGTCCCTTAAGATTACTTGCGATTCTTGAGTTCAACTGACCTCCTCTATCTTATATCTCACGCAAATGTGGACAACCAAGCAAATGATGAAAGATTCGTCACGTATATTTCTGATTCGTCACCATGTTGCAGATATTTAGACAAGCACATTTCAAATAGGTGATTTAGATGACACACAAACTATAACTTCGGAAACCATTCATTCAAAATCTGTACTTCGACAAGTCATACCTGTGTTAGTTCCAAAGTCGTTCGGTATTTGAGCAGCATTATTACCTTTTCTATTTCATTTGCTAGAATGCTAACTCTCATGTCATATGCTAAAATGTAGCAAAACTTTCATGTCATTTCTATTGAAACTGCGTATATGTTTTTACAATATTTCTTTGCCGTTCTTGTGATGGGTTTGTGGTAATGAATGGTACAAAATTTTCACCATCGACAAAAATCCAGAAACTGATTAACTCTGTCATGACTCTTTCAGAAAATATAACAAATTAAAGACTGACTATATAGGTTGACTTATGTCACCTATTTTGAGTCCTCACGTAAAGTTGGAAGTGACAACTTTGTGTTGATTTTGTGAGTTTTATGCTAGAATATAGGAAATGTCATTTCTGTTTGAACTGTGCATATACAGTCCGACCTCTCTATCCGGACATGTAGGGACCTGAGCTAATGCGGATAAGGAATTTGAGACTCAATGTTTAATACGCGCAGCTGCCGACGAACGATCGCCTGTACCGTGCCTTGATTTAATGATAAATTTTTCTGTCCATGTTCCTACGGTGATTTTTTTTTTTTGGGGGGGGGGTGGGGGGGGGTAGTAAATGTCCGAATGCATGTTAGAAGAAAATTAGATGTAAATGTATCTTCATTGTATTGAGAATAATATTTAATTCATGTGGGTTCGTCTAGGAATTTTGTTTGAGTTTGAAATTCTCCTTTTCCCCGTAATTATTAGATTGAAAAAAAAAAAAAAAATCACGCTGAGATCGCATCCGGATAAAGGGAGGCCGGATAGGAGAGGTCGGACTGTATGTAATTGACGATTTCTTTGCCGTTCTTTTAATAGGATTATGGTAATAATGGGCACAAACTTTTCATCATTGAAAAGCACTCCAGAAGCTTATTAATTCTTTTATTACGGAACATATATCAGTTAAAAACATTACACATATTAATATAGAAAAACAACCATTATACATACAAGCGTGTCCATCGTTACGATAACACGAGATAACATTTCACTCCAGTCCAGTGATGAAGACAGTACCGTGAGTGAATGGAATTCTTTAAAATCATACCCTATTCTTTTGGTCTCACGTTATAATTGTTACGGTTTTAGCATCACATACATGTATCAATTTAACATGAGTTTGATATTCTGTCAAGTTCATACGTTATCTATGTAATCGTGAAATACATGGTTTAGTAATGGATTCATTCTGATCTCACTGCGACAATTTGGTTATCAAGTATGAGAACTTGAAACTTTATTACACATGGATGCTTGCATTTTTCCTTGTATATGGTGATTACATCAACAGCGTAATCGTTACTATTTTCACCGAGTGCTATTATCATTCATTTCAATTTCTGTCTTGCTCGTGTCACCCATCACCCTGTAACAGATTACTATAGTGACAATATAGTCTCCAAACTGCGTTTCATTTAAAATTATTACAGACCTGTAATGTACAGCTCTTCAGTTTGTTTGTTTGTGTGTTTGTTTTTGTTTGTTTGTTTGTTTGTGGTTTTTTTTTTTTTTTGGGGGGGGGGTTGTCAGTTCAGCTGATAATACGCCGTAATCTTTGTACATGTACACGGATGTAAGCACAGTTATTACCATGGCTTAATCCTTGAAAGCATGAAATCTTAGAGGAAAAAGGAAAAATGTTAATAATAAGCTACTTGGTTGAATTTATACACTATATTACATCATCAAACTTTAAGATATCCATCAACACTATAATGATACATAAAAAAAAAATTATTTTTATATATTTATTTTATTTATTATTTTATTTATTTATTATAAAATGTCGTTCATATACTTAATTTGCATATTGATATTAGCAATAAAGTGAAAGATTTCAAAATAACGATCACAATATACTTTCTAAGAACTTGATGATATGTGCTGTTTCGGTATATACATTCTGTGAGAACTCATAGTGTCCTCTTTCAAATAGCCACCTACCGATTAGTGTAGTTCATATAGATTTCTTCCTGCATCGTTGGCTCTGACTCAACCCTAGAAGCTCCTCGTGTTTTATCCACCTGTGCATAGAGCTCCTCACACGGTGGCGGTTCTACGATCGAAATGTTACCTACTGTTTTGTTCACCGTCGCGTACATGTCCTCTCGGGTTTGGGATCTTGACGTAAAACTCTCCGGGTTCTGAGTCTCAGTGTCGTGACAATCATTGAAGCTGTCCCCTTCTATCATCTTAGAACGAAGATCAGTGGCGAAGTCTTTTCCATGATTCAACAGACTATAATCTCCGGAGTCGAAGGCATCAGGACATCGCGGTTGCTTGTTGGTATCAGTGTCACTTTGTTGCTCCGGATTCAGTTGATAGTAGAAGACGTCTTCAGAAGGCATAGCGTTTATGGCATCCTTGCTGGAACAGGGCTTGCTATATTTTCTGTCAGGGTAGATCTTATGCTGTGAAGTTTGGCCAATAGGTGACAGACCAGGGTTGCGCTTTCCTGTTCTGTCGTCAGGGAAAGCATGATTGAGGCGATCGTACTCGCTTTCTGTAGGCATTTCGGATGAATCGTGAAATAACGTCAGTGAATTGTAATAACTGTCATCAAACAAGCACGCTTTACCAGTGGATCTAATGGCACCATTCATCCTCCCGTCCAATTTACAAAGGTCTACAGCCTGGTAGTCATTATCATCTCCATAAGCACACGCTGGTTGGTCCAGCGATGTCTCCTGCAGGCCACAATATTCATTATCAGAAGGAATATTCATTGAGGTCAAAGAAGTGCCGATGCCGGTATTTATGTGACTTTCGTCAGGAACTGTACAAGGGAAGCCACGATTTATGCTGATAAAGGTAGAAAGCCCCTCGTCTATCTCTTCAGCATCTTGGTAGATGTGACTAGTGTGCCCGAGATGGCCCCCTCTGTCTCCGACGGTGTTGCCCAGAATATGAGGCAAAAAGCTACCAGCTGTTGTAGCATTGGGATCGGTAGCGTCCGACAAAACGGTATGATCCGTCGTGATTGGCTCTTGTACAGAAGTGTCGATGGGATTCATCTGAAGCTGCCCGCCATTTGGGTGAACATTTGGCTGATGCGAGGTTTGGGATCTCCAATGTCTGCAATTTAATGGGGAAATTGAATTTATGATTTTACGCATGTGACCGTGCATCGGAAAGCCACCAACAAGTCGCCATACATGGATTTTTAGTTAAGAGTAGATTGTGGAATGCCAGAATCTAAGATTTAAAATGAAATATATTCGTCAGTGCAAACAGACTTGCCAAACCAATTTAAACAATGGAAAGACAGGCACACTTTGCAAAAGTGTGTACTCAAAAGAGAGGCTTTAAACTTTAGGGTCTATAGGCAAATGCGTAATTTCCCCCAGCTGTTTACAATGAATGGAACAAAGAAAAAAGATATAAATTTCCATGAAAATCACAATTAAGTGGTTATTAAACTAAACTGAAAGTTTGCTCATCATTAAAGTGCGTTATATTTATGGCCAATATAAACTTCAAATGCAACATTAGTGTGATTTCAATTATTAGAGATGAAAACTGTTTGAAGGGTTTCTAGTGTTATAAATCGGTAAATCTGAGAAAGCCTACATCAGACCGAAACAAAGTATTTGAAAAACTGCAAAAGAATCATGGTGCGCAAACACATAGTACAGTGTCGTTGTATCGACAACGCTTGACGCGTGACCATGTAGTTTAGCGTAATAAAGTCGGAAATCCTAGAGCTGACAAAAAGAGGTATATTCATTTTGCCCTTTCTTCGTGTTCACCCGTGCCACTTTACTTTTGATTAGGTTCATTTCAATTTGAAGGTCTAGTAAGCTTGACTGCCTATTGTTATATCATTCGAGGCTTTCTCCCTGCACACTATTCAGACGACTGGTGAGAATTTTCAATAATTAAAGACTCGGTAGCACTGGAAAATGTGGGTGTCCGATTGAATCGGTCTTAATTCGCTGCCCACCGAGGCATATTCGAAACAACGAAAAGTGCTCGTCAGCCAGTTGTTTTAGGGACGATTCTAGTCAAGATTTTTCTTCTCCCCTCCCCCCCCCTTTTTTTTTTTTTTTAGGCTGAGTATGTACATGCACATCAGTGATCAGTGATGAAACTGTGCACAATTTGTTACGGGGATTTTCGAATATACCCGAACCGGGTCCGCCTTTCGAATCCATGTATCCCCACGATACGGGGTCTTTAAAAGATGCAATTTTTATTTAAAAAAAAATAATATTTACGAGATCAGCAAATTAAATCAAGATGAATGTCTTTTATTGTTTTAAAACAATACCACAAGGCTGACTCAATACTTGGACTTGGACTGGGAGAGATGCTCATCTCCTATGATAAGCCTGCATTCACAAGTTGGCAGTCTAACTACTCACACTCGCTTGACAGCCTCCAAAATTCAACTCCACATCATTTTGTCTTTGCTTGTTTTTCTGTGTTGTCCGTATCCTTTTCTCTAGTTTTTTGACTGTGTATACGTGGCGGCTCCTTGCTATTGATTTGGTGGTGGTTTTCGTAAAATATGTTGAAAGAAATACTGTATCAATGAAAGTTTTGGGCGACAGATGGAATAATAACATGATAAAATGTCTGGCGACCAGTAACTCGGGTTTTCGTGATAATAAGTCCACCCACCAATAGTTATGTAAGAAGACTACAAATCAGCAAACTTACTTCAACATTCATGTGCATTCAGTAATGTACACTCACTTCTGAATATGCTTTATTTGTTTCCTGGGTTGCATACAATGATTCCACACCCTAGATTTACAAACTAGTTTTCACAAAAATTCACACCCCCATTCCCTTACATCCCATATAATAGTTTTTTTTTTTTTTTTAAAAGTCACCTTTTCTTTCGATGTTTCCACCAAGCCATTATCATGGACAGTATGACAAGCACGGCGAAAACAACACCAAGAAGGATTCCCAGGATGTAAGTAATAAAATTCATCTCATAAAGTTCGGTATCTGGTTCGGTATCTGGAAGATAAATCATTTAGTGAGTCCATCGTCACCTTAAAAATCAATGGAGGAAGAATTTGCTCTCGTAGTTTTTTGTTTTCTCTTTTATGATGACTATAGGCACAAATTACGTTTGTTTGTTTTTATAATCAGATCAAATCATTATGAAGAGAAATAGTTCTATTCTGTAACCTGGCAAGATTTCTCACTTTGCTGAATTATCGCAGTATACTAACATTAAAAAAAAATTGTTTTTTGCTGCTGACGAGTGATTGTTAAAGGGAAGATAAACCCCAAGAACAATGTGGATTGAGTGAAAGCAGCAACATGAGTAGAACACATCAGTGAAAGTTTGAAGAAAATCTGACAATCGATGCAAAAGTTATGAATTTTTAAAGTTTTGGTGTTGGAACCGCTGGATGAGGAGACTACTAGAGGTTATGACGTATGAGTGGACTACAATATCAAGAAAATATAAAGAAAATACTGCAAAAATCCATTTTTCATGAAAATTACAAATTCCATCAACTTGATATTGACATATGTTAAGGGTAGCAATTATTCCCCCTGCTTTCTGAAAGCGGTTGGTCCACTGCTCTTTCATAATTCCAGAAAAGTGAATTTTTGTTGAATATCCTTTATATTTTCTTTGTATTGTTGTCCACTCATACGTCATATCCTCTAGTAGTCTCCTCATCCAGCGGTTCCAACACCAAAACTTTAAAAATTCATAACTTTTGCATCGATTGTCCGATTTTTCTCAAACTTTCACTGATGTGTTCTACTAATGTTGCTGCTTTCACTCAATCCACATTGCTCTTTGGATTTACCTTCCCTTTAAGATAGCATGAGATGAGTGACTTCAGAAAATCAGATTATTCGTGCCCTGTTTGAAGTGTTGTACTCATAGAAGTTCACACACTTGACGGAAAGAGCATAGGGGAATTATTACACAAATTCGTATAAGCAGATTCTGAAGTGATTACTGTAGTCGAAATGTTTATCACAACAGTTCCCAAGTCCCTGATTTACATTCAGGCAGAGCATTCAAACCTGACCAAAACTGTAAAGGAATAAAGGATTAACAAAATTTTCTGTAAATGTTTACTTTGCATAGGCAGACGTAATGTACTTGATCGCTTTTGTAAGCCATATTCACGATTGGACCTTTTTCAAGAATATGCATTTCTGTTCGACCAACGCAATGTGTTCTATGACAGTAACGATACTACGAAGACCTGATAAAGTCGCCAGAAATAATATGTTTTCTTCAGTCCCTGTTGAAAAAAAAGCACATTACAACTTGCCATTTCTTCATGGACAATGGGTATTCTGACTTATGAATATGCATCGTCTTTCTGTCTGTCTTGCTTTATTCTCTGCGACTTTCTTCTTATAATGTGTTCATTGTTTAGATATGAACTCAACTCACAAACTTTCATATAAAAAAAGAACTGGGCAAACGCTTTATTGATTCCAATATTATTTTAGTATCAGACTTTTTTGTCATCATAAATAAAGCAGTAGCACTTTCATACCTTGAATTTAAATTCAAATAAAATGATGTCGAATTTACCATGAATTGTCACCCGTGGTTCGCTTTTGCCATAAAAACATGTTAACAAAACGATTACCCTAAAATGTAGATCAATTGCAGCAAAATAGTTTTGACGAAATTACTGCCAGTGAGAAGGGGAAATGCAGTAAAAAAAAAAACAAAACAAAACAAAACAAAACAAAACAAACAAACACTTGCTATATGGGTTGAATCAATTACTAAACTCACGTGACGAAGAAGTTACAGTAACTGTTGTCTCTCCAAATGACGTCAGAACTTGAATAGTCGGTCTATGCCCTGTGCATTTTAATCAAAACACAGGCAATACTGACAGTATATACTAGTACATGTTGATGGGAAATCTCCTAATCAGTTTGTACTTTTTGTGACAGCACTTTTCTGTGCAATATTACAGTTTTCACACTTTCCAGATCGACAATACGTACATGCATATACAGAACAATTCTTGTATCTGTCAGATATCAGATTTATTTGCATGGTGATCAAAGTACAACAGTAACTGTTTGTAGTGTATGAGTGCTCACAAAAGAGAAGTCTGCATTTTATTGAATTCATGTGATTGTCTTTGTTTTCTAACATGTCTCAAATCAACCGTTGCAGTCAAATGAAATAATACCACATTAACGACAACTGAATTTCGAGGAAGATGAACATTTCTCTCTAACTAATATTTTTTATATTGATTGATATTATCTTTGACGTCATCTTTGCTGTTGTTGTCACGGTTTTTCAAAAGCGCTTAGAGGCTGGTCGAGATTGTGCTTGATGAGCATGCTATTATTATCTATTATAATTATCATAATCATGATCTTTCGGACATTTGTTATAACACAAAAATTTTGTTCATGCGGATATGATGAGCTATATAACTGCAAGCCTTGGTACTTACCATTAGACGTGTTTTGCATACTTTGTGTGGGCTTTGTGCTGATGTTGATATCTTCCCACTCATCGTCTGTGAACAAAAGACCCACACACAAAAATAGTGACAACCACATAAACAGAATTCGTCCCATAGCGTAGCATAAAATGTCACTCAGAAACTTCACGGACTTAAAATGTTGTCTTATTGAAACGTTGTGATGAAAGCGCTGTAGTAATCTGTCATGAATCACTTGTTGATATTAAAATACATTTCACCTTTTTGTGTATGTTTTCTAATAAAGGCGGAAAATATCCAGGGGCATTTTCAAAAAAGCATCATTCTCATGAACATAAAAGACCGAAATAAGACTAATCTTTCCCAATGGTTTACATGTTAGGGTATAGGAATCTGTGCATTACGAGTTGTATGATTTTAATTGAATAAGTTTTGAATGATACAAACGCATTTGATTTACTTAGTTCAATTGTCCCATCAGATGTGTAAGTACTAATTCAATGTCGTCACAATCATTTGTCATTGTTCCACACTAATTGGTGGCAGATCACTTTGAAATGCTCCAGTGGTTATCAGAGATTAGGCAAGATTATACTGTAGAATGTATTTGCACGTCACACCGTTTGTCTCCTTTCTAGCTTCACGGCAAGACGGAGTTGAAGTGTTCCAAACAGGGAAGTAGGCCGACCGCCCTGGTTGTCCCATACACTGCATTGTCGCACTCCCGTTCACGACGAACTCTCTGCCACAAGCGAGAGTTATCTTGGACCCGAAGCGTGTGATATTCGAGTCAAAAAGACCGTTAGGCACAATCCCCGGATGATCACAAAACCCAACGGAGACTTTCAATGAATAAAGAAGGCAGGGATTAACTTGCCATAATCAATTATGTATATATATATATATACATATATATATATGCTATTATGCAATCATAATAATAATCAAGGAGAATATATTACAATATATCTTTTTCCTACAACATAATAATTCACTTGTTAGTCCCTTGGACCGACGCGACAATGAAGTACCCGCGGATCTCAGATCAGAAATACCAGCACCCACACACACACACACACACACACACACACACTTTTATTACACGTAAAAGGAAAATGTATGACTCAATCTTATTTTTCCAAGGTATGTATAGAATCACTAAGAAATATGAATAATATACTTACCCATATATTATACATGATAATTAGTCCTTGTAGTTTCTGTAATCTTAATGTATGGTGCCATCAACGAAGATAATAAAAAGTCAGTGATAATCAACTGATCAGTGAACACTTGAAAACAACAATATTAAAAGACTCATGAATTATTAACTAGGGGGTTTGGAATAACTTCTTATTTCAATTAAAAGCAATTGCGTGTAATAACAAACTACATTTTATGCCATCAGTGAGGACAAATTTGTGTCTTTATGATGATCATTGAAGAAGTAGCAAATACAGTAGCCACCGAAAATATATATATATATATGTATATACTGAAGATCATTTTTGATAAGTTATAAACATTTCGAAGTAATGTGGGCATTACACAGGACCAATTAACACCGACTACGTTGACTGATGTTTGGCTGCATTTATTTTACTCTCTATGAAAACAAAAAATACTTCTGATACTCACGGTTAAATGAATAAAATTGGTTGGATTCAAGCTGTGTCCTGAGAGGACATGTCCAATTGTGGGAAAAGCTTCCGCCAGAAAGGACGTTTGTATACACTTCCGACTGGAAACATATGCATCCCTCTTGGTGCATGACAGCAACGCCATTATTTACGGAGTTTTCATAACAGGTAGATATACACTCTTCGTCCGAATGAACGCCAAATCCTAAGTTAGAAACGGCCTGAAATTCCTGTTCGTTATCCTTGTAGCATCCGAGAAATCCGGGTTCTACGCAGTTTCAAAATATGATGAAAACCAGCAAGTGCGGCTTATATAATATCATCCTTATCGTTTTTCATGCAGGTGTCAATGACTTTAGATGATTAAAATATAGAGATAGAAAACATACAGTCAATGGAAATAAAGAGCATATTCAATGTAAAGAACAGGGAATCATCCAACAAAGGGGATTTTGTAACTACATACTGGCATAATGATAAGGGTTTTTTCTCACAGTTTAAACAAAATCAAGTTCATGATATGTGTAAGTAAACGTGTTTGATTATATTGCGAAATATATATTTTTTTTTTTCGGGGGGTGGAATCGTTTCTTTATTCAAGGAAATATTTAGCATACATAACCAGGTCAATTATTTAGATAATTGCAGGTATACATCGAAAGTTACAAATCACAATTGTAAGAACATATAATACAGATGACATCCGTGAAAATAATGCGCCGATTTCAACAATATGATATTTAACACTAACAATCATTATACAATTATATCAATTCCATAAACCAAATATATATTCATACAAACATGTAGACTTTAAAACATTTCAAGGAGGATTAAAGATTAAGGATCTCCATGTGAGGTTTTCTTTCTCAAACAGTAACTCTGTAAATTGTGTCTCTATCTTTTCCTTCCAATATTTTGCAACATCAACTCCGAGTGCCAATGGTACCCTACAACTCGAATCTCCGGACGTACTCCTCTGAAAGTCATGAATATTGTGATTCCGATCTTTTCGATTTCTTTTTCAAAACACGAGCCAAAAGTGTGTTCACAAGTAAAGAGTGTATACGCATAATTATTCATGGATTCTGTATACGGTATGTCTTACCTCGGCATTTCAGCCTAACAGCTCTGTTTGAAGAACACTCGGTGGTTGTCGATAAGCATTCATCCAAACGTAGAGATCCTGTACATTGGTATCGAGGACAATTGAGCTATGCAATAGTTTCTTAATTTAGAGCTCACGATTTATTCAAAGTAATGAAATTCTTGCGTAGAGTTGTTTTTATTGCAACTGATTGACAAATTGCCCTATAATGTACATCGACCTAAATATATGCACGGAATTAATCACTTTTTAGTAGTAGCCACGAAAGAAATCATGGGCATACATACTTGGGCAGGATTTGAAGTTACGACCTTCTGATCACCGTACAGGCGTCTTATCCACTAGACCACTGAGCTTCCGCCCGACAGTTAGTGCTGGTTTTATTACTTATAGCATGCGGTGGGTACTGCGTATTTATTCAAATCAATGAAATTCTTGAGTTTTTGTTTTGTTTTGTTTTGCTTTGTTTTGTTTTGGTTGTTTTTTTTTTTGGGGGGGGGGGGCGACTGATTGACACACATCGACGTGAATATCGTGGCTGCTACTTAACACTGATTCATTAGGTAGTTATCAACGTTTATGTCAGTCAGGTTCCAGAACTCACGATGTTACTAAGAGTCAGCAAGAAATGACCCATGTAATGGAAAATTGTAATGATGTTAACAGTAGTAACCAAATAAGACGGGAATTTTAAAAGAAATCAAGTCATGACAATGAAAATAAATTGCACTATTCGGCAAATATTGAGTGATGAATTTACCGTGTGATTTTAATCGAAATAATCGTGATCTTTCAGTGAGGTATTGTACACCCGAGTACGCATCGAGACCGAGTACTACGAGTATTAATTTCATTGTCAAATTCTGTAGTCACCGTTCGAACACGATAGGCGTTCAACCCTCCTCCCTGCTGCTGTATGATTACTGGTCAAAATCTGACCAGAGAACTCCTTTGCCGCTGGAAAGCCGAGCTCCTCACAGACTAGCTTTGCAGTTGCGTTGTTAAATCCATCAAAGCAGACATATCGGTCTGATCCGGTGACTAGTAGGCCGTCCAGGTGAGAGGGTCCGTCAACCAGCTTCACCGACGGTGTTCCTTGAAGATTGATGAACAGTAGTTTCATGCTCTATTGCTTCAGTTTATTGTATAGTACTGAATGGAATGCTCCATTCAAACATGGTATGAGTATTGAACGAACACTTATTGTATTGAATGAGCACAACGTGTTGCAGGGTATCCACGGAGAATGATGATTACGCGTATTGTTACACAAAGTCATTAAATGAAATTCTCCCTACCATGCCTACTTTGACAAATGTTTTATTTACATCAATTCATCAAAAGAGTCATCGCTGTCAGTTCTATTTGTGATATAATCAAGACCGATGAACTTTACCCTGGGGACACTGTGCGTGTAACCTGAAAATGCTAATCGGAAATGAAAGAACACACTAATGAATATTATAATTATATAGTGTAATAGCTGAAGACCTACTTATGGTACCCAGAATGCCTATTTGTCCAGATAGAATATCAACACAAAAAATGTCTGACAGAAAACTTTTTTGCTAGGTTTCTAGATCTGTCAACAAAGCTTTAATACAAAATTAATTCATGCAAATGACATGTTTTGTAAGTCACACTCTATTCTTACTGTATTCACTCTGCAAAGTGGCAAATGGATGCCTGAATACAAAAACCTTGTCCCCTTTAAGCGACATGAATTTTGTAAAACCTAGGAGGATCAAGAGAAGGAGTCCAACAGAAGGAACCCATGCCTCTATGCAGGCATTAAAGTAAAAGTCGAAGTATGTTCCAAGCTGGGTATACCTCAACCGGGTCTAGGGCAAATACCCCTTGGGCACTTACCCCGGACACTTCCCCTGACCCTAACCCCAATCCTAATCCTGAACCTAATCCTAACCCTAATCCAAACTCTAACCCTATACCCTAACCCTAATCTTTACTCTAACCCTATCACTAACCAGTATTTAGCCTGGAGGGGGGGTAATTATCCTCGGGGGTAATGGCCCTGATACACCTCAGCCACCGTCCACCATCTCTCTATGGAAGATATTTGTTTTAATGATGGTAATAACTTTTCGTCATCCCTTGGTATAAAAATGAGCGACACACAATGGTATAAAGACCAGGGAATGCGCTAACAGAAATTGCGCAAAGATTGATGAAATAAAAATAAACATCACTCGACTGGGCACTTCCGGGCAATCACTTAACGTACTACTCTATAAAGAACTGTACTTGGAGACTATGCCATATTAGTTGAATTTGTCGGAATTAAGCGGAAAAGTGATGAAATCGGTTTTCAAACACTCGTCTTTCACAACACACACAGCTTTGATGTATATTTTTGCGCATATTTCTGGACGGAATTTACTTTCGTATCATACGTTTTATCATAAAGGCGAAATCTAATTTCAGTTAATGAATACTCAGCAATATATCTCCTGCAATATTCTAGAGTTCGAAATGAATCTTAATTGAGATTGCTCAGAAAGATAGTGCTTTCAAACTTCTGACACTAAAGACATAAGCATGACAGTATTCATGTGAACTGGTCTTGTGCGTCTATAGGAAACTAACAGCTGCTTTTATAACTATTAGCCAGGTGGAAATCCAACCTCCCTGGTAAAAACATTTAAAAAAAAACCGTTTTCAAAGTCGTGAACACAGGCTGCTATTGTGGATTAATATTGAATATTGAATAATATTTATATTGCAAGCAATTCATGAGAAATATTATTTCTCTACAATAGTTTTCACTTAAGTAGGTACAGATACTATTGAATGCATAAAGTCAAAATTTATTTAGTTCACGTAGCCACCAAGGAAGAACTTTACAAAGGGAAATAGCCACTGCTATGACGGTCTCAAATCCCTTCAAAGGACCAGGCAATTGTGGTAGAGTGTTTTGTGTGCACAGAACCCGAAGATTTCCGTCCTTCTTAACACACCCAATGTACATAATTATTCCGAATACGCATTTCAGACTTGGGGGGGGGGGGGGGGGTGGGATACCATCGTATCATTTGGTTAAGTGACAAAAACGACAAGACATTATCATATCTATCGACCTGTTCGGTTTGGGCCCTGTTTTCCATGTTAATATCTGTTTCGGCCATAACCGGTAAGCTACGGGATGCCTACCTATAGTTGATTTATGCATTGACGTTTATAGCGATGCATTTAGATCACTGCGTACAAACCATCGAATAGTCTTTTCTTCTCATTGTGGAATCTCGCCAGTTACTGCTGACATAAGTTACAGTGTTTGGATCCCTGAGCAAGTCTCTGGTGAGTGAAAGTTCAATGTCACACACACACACACACACACACACACACACACAGAAAAAAAATCAAATCCCATGAAAAGAATAAGAGAAAAGAGAAAGTAATTTGCGACAGTAGTGAAAATCACATGCAGAATATATAGATAGTCATATTTATATGCAAATAAGGCACTATAACTATACACAGTACTTACCCCCGTAACAAGTCACGTTGATCTTGAATTTGACTGGGTAGGTATATATACTGTATCCATAGCTTCACTCGATGGGTAAGAGATAAAGTGGAGGAAGGCCGGTTTTGACCGATAATTAGGAGAGTAGTCTTCGTGTTTGATATTTCATCGATAATGATGAATGCCGTCGCTCTGTTGTTAATGGACTCCAGGGTAGAGACAATTCGCCATCCAAGAGGTGCCCGTAGAACCCAACTATTACCATTTTTTAAGCAGCTTCTGTCACACCATATCTCACGTTCCAGTGGCGTTCCGGAACAGTTTAAAGGAAATTCAGCTGGAGATTAAAAAACAACAACACGGTGACAAGCAGATCTTGTTGTATTTTGTTTTGTAAAAAAAGAGAGAAAAGCACAATGAAAATATTTCTAGGAATAAGGATACTGTATTCAGCAAAAGCTTTAAAAACAATCTACCCCACTTTCTATTTCTAGTGGTTCTTTCGTCTTTTTAAAAGTCATAAGACAAAAATGATAATAAACTAGAACCAGTGTATCTCAGTGAAAACTGTAGTGCTTTCAGTACTTTTGAAAATTTTCATAAAATGTTAGGTATACATACCTGTTGTTTGTAAGTCTGGCCCTGAAGAATTCACGAAAGGACAGCAAAAGATGAAACAGGCAAACCAAAACGAACCGGACTGCATTCTTCCTTCCATTGCGAGAAAAGCAATATGGAAAAACGATATCTGACTATGGTAATTCTCAGAATACTAATGCCCACGCCAAGGAAGTCTAATTTACAGCATAATGAAGGTATACGGTATATTTGTTGTTCTATTATCCTTCCCTTTGTTGTTAAATGTAGAATTGAGCAGTGTCCACTTCTGCTTATTTTGTGCCTGATGATGCCATTCAAAAAGTAGAATCAGATTTGCTCACGTGAGACTGCGCAACTGCACGACCACTCCCTGCGTTTACCTTTCGAAGTTGAATTGTGATATCTCTTCATGTTTCCAAGGCCTTCAAGGAAGTAGTGCATTAAGAAATGCAGTAACCACTTGAAAATGTCAATCAGATGTTCTCTTTGCATTACAACAGAAACTCCGTCCCTCGATAGATATGATTAGTTTAATTACTTTTGTTTCTGCAATTTTTTTCTGCTTTATAGGGCAATAATGGCTCATGTCCTTTAACAATCTGCATGCCTGATATCTACACTCTTCACTGCGTGTGATTCAAATCATCGTGTCAGATTTTAGTTTTGAACATCAAAGTAATTTATGTAGGATGTTATGATCAGCATTACTTGGAGATGCTTGGGGTGGTTAGAACGTTAAGATGATCTTCTTCCGACCTTCTCTCAAGGCATCTTAAAGAAAGAAAGGCATTTTTAAACATTTTTAGCCCCTGTATGAAACTCAAAACTGTTAGGCAAGTGTGATTTAAAAACAGTGAGTATTAATACAGTTGTTAATTTGAGGTCATCCCAAGAGAATGACACGCACGAGTCATACGGCCCACGAGTTAAGCATTGAAAGAAAGTCCACGGGTCATACAGCCCATGAGCTCGACACTAGGCAAATATTCAAAGACTCATGAAAACAAGGCCCGCGAGTTCGACACTAGGCGAAAAAGCCCACGAACATTAAAGTGAACATTCAAAGAAAATTACAATTTGGTACAGATTTATACGCTGTGTTTAGAATGTAAAATTCATACGATGTCTGCGGTAATGCAAGCACTTTTGGATGAATTCGGGAAAAAATCGGCGATGGTTTTTCTGACGTCAAACAGTAGCAATGCCAGAGAATGCTGACAATGATATTTGGTGTTCGGGGAGGGTAAGTGCCTGAGAGACATGGAATATTACCTTCTATTCGAAGATTATAATATGCTTACTGTTGATGTTTTAAAAACAGATCATTCAAATGAAAGATTCACTTTGCAAATTTTAGATTCACTTTGCATTGGCATGGCATTTATCCCGGATAGATACCAATTAAACGCTCACCAAGGAAAACAGTTACACCTTTGAGACCGGGCGTTTTCTTCTATCCCTCCTCGCCTGTGGAACTTCATCCCATATTTTTTTTTTCCGTGAAATTGACATAGTAAAGCACTTCAAAACCTCACTCAAGACTCACATTTTGTTTAACCAGGCATTTAATTGCTAACCTTCTTGCAGGAATCTGCGCCTTTGAATGTTTCTGTATACAACAGATATTTTGACACTATACAAAATCATCATCATCATCAGCCTGTGCATTATCTATAGGACGTAGTCTGCTCTTGCTTGCTGATTCCATTCAGTGACGTCACAAGTATCAGGCGTATTTTGCGAGATTCTTTAGGTTTTCGAAATAGACAGGAGAATGGTATTCTCTTCGCTTTATATGTTGCACAAATCATTTCCGTGAGGTCGGGAATTGTAATAACTGGAGCGAGCTTTAAAACTCTATTTGCAATTTCACGAAATGTTATTCATGTTTAATATCTTTGAATGGGAGGTTTAAGCCCCGTGATGTAATGAGTGTCGAACTCGTGGGCCTTGTTTATTTAGTGTTGGACTCGTGGACTGTTTTTGCCTAGTGTTGATTCATCGGCCTTTTTTGCCTCGTGTATAGTGTCGAGTTCATGGGCAGCATGGCTCGTTAGGTCTATATGACTCCTGGGCTGTACGACTCGTGGGTGTCGAACTCGTGACGTGCACCCGTGAATTTTCCTTTCCTTTGCAGAAAGCCTTATCATCTATCAATCCAAAGAACGAATCCATTTCCTTCTTTTTTTCTGTTTGATATGAATTTATGATATTTGTTATTATTTCAAGAATAATAATAAATACATCTTATGAATCAAAAGAATAAACGCTCATTTAAAGTATACAAAGCGGGGTCTCTGTTTTTAGGTCCGTTCTTTTCTTTCCCATCATCTAGAAACCCAATGTCTCTGTTTTAAGTTTTTTTGTCATGAAATACTAACATCGACTAAACTGCAAATGTGTAAAGATGAAGAGTCACTATCAATTAAAAAACAACAGAATATCACGACTTAATTTCGGTTAACCCCAAAATGGCGATGAATGATTCATTGTGGAAAAGTACAAACCCGGAAGTGGTTTACCTCTGCAGGGACTTTTAAACTGAAGAAAACTATCATTCAGCAAAACTTTCTGTCAGGAAAATCATTGCACAATCAAACTTATCTTTTACGTGGCCACTAAGACCAGGCGTCCACTAGGGCGCGGACAAGACGTGGAAAGCAAATTTGGTAATTCCGCACTCATTCGGCAACCTAAAGTGGAAGTAGCACTCTTCGCTCCGAGTAAACTTTTTTTTTTTGCGTTCTATTCAGAAATCATTTTCATTTGAGGGATTTTTAATAGTTGCTATATATAGTGCATCTTTTTGTTCGCTTTAAATGTGACCGCCCAACTCAAAATCCACAAAAGTGGAACTAAGTCAAAATCTTATACTGTGTGTGTATATAAAGACGATGAAGACAAACAAGTTGACATAATGCATTAGAATCCAACTTCATTTATTTGTAAACCAAATTTTCGACCCTTGCACGGATCTTCCTCAGGGTAACAGTGATATTTGTATTTGAAGCTCAGCACAGAAAAATAATAATAATAACAAGGAAACGCGCCTGGTTGTCAGCTTAGAGTTTGAGCTACCAACCAACACGCACGGTTGTTAGCTTAAAATTTGCGCTATCTTCATGAGTGCAAAATCCTTAAACTCAATTATGACGTAACAATGTATCATAAAATGCATAAGAAGTAACACATAGACATTTTCAAATCAAACTGCATTCAAATTGGGCCTAAATTGAGGCGCTGAGACAAAGAGATATACTACTTAGAGAAACTATATTTGCCTAGCCATGACAGGTCTCTGTTCAGCCCAGTCTGAAAACTCTTGCTACGAATTATAGCGCGCAGTTCAGCCAATTTTACTGTTACCCTGAGGAAGATCCGTGCAAGGGTCGAAAATTTGGTTTACAAATAAATGAAGTTGGATTCTAATGCATTATGTCAACTTGTTTGTCTTCATCGTCTTCATGCTCTTATTCCAACACGCGGATAATAATACCATTATATATATATATATATATATATATATATATATATATATATATAGCAATAATAATGTCACAACCTCTGTTGTGACATTATCATTGCTATTTCTAGTACTGCCAATACGCGGAGCAACTATATTGTAAATCTGAAAATTCTTGATGTTATCGCAGTTGTTTAGTTTTCTCGTAAGTTTTTTTTTTCTCTCAAGGGCATGGTTCTTTCTTATATCTAAGTTTACATATATACAGGGTTAGACTAACTTTTTTCCCTCTCTCTCTCTCTCTCTCTCTCTGGTGTCCTATATGTAGGAATACTATAAAAACACATACACGCACGAAACGTAGACTGTGCTATACAATAATTATAATTATTAGAAGATAGTTTGTTTTTTATTTTGCATATAAGCCCCTGCTTTTCTTCGTACAATTTTTTATTGCACTGTTATCACAATTACATAAGCATAAATGGTATCTTATGCATTCTGTTCCATGTCGGTAAGCGTAATTGAAACTTAACTCTCTTTCCACTCCTTCATAGACAGCTTAAAAACTTTGTGGACAACGCATTTTTTCCTTGAAAAGAGAAATAATCCTCACGAAAGCAAATTCACCGCACAAAGGCAATAAACAACTGCCTTAATTGATTGTTTGCTATGATAACCAATAATAATGTGATGTTAATGTTAAGTGCATCTATTTTTACATAGGAAATTAGCCTACAAAATAAAATGTCCATTAAGATTACTTGCGATTCTTGAGTTCAACTGACCTCCTCTATCTTACATCTCACGCAAATGTGGACAACCAAGCAAATGATGAAAGATTCGTCACGTATATTTCTGATTCGTCACCACGTTGCAGATATTTAAACAAGCACAGTTCAAATAGGTGATTTACATGACACACAAACTATCACTTCGGAAACCATTCATTCAAAATCTGTACTTCGACGTGTCATACCTGTGTTAGTTCCAAAGTCGTTCGGTATTTGAGCAGAATTATTATCTTTTCTATTTCATTTGCTAGAATGCTAACTCTCATATCATATGCTAAAATGTAGCAAAACTTTCATGTCATTTCTGTTGAAACTGCGTATATGTTATTTACAAGTATTTACAATTTCTTTGCCGTTCTTGTGATGGGTTTGGGTAATGAATATTACAAAATTTTTACCATCGACAAAAATCCAGAAACTGATTAACTCTGTCATGACTCTTTCAGAAAATATACCAAATTAAAGACTGACTATATAGGTTGACTTATGTCACCTATTTTGAGTCCTCACGTAAAGTTGGAAGTGACAACTTTGTGTTGATTTTGTGATTTTTATGCTAAAATATAGGAAATGTCATTTCTGTTTGAACTGTGCATATACAGTCCGACCTCTCTATCCGGACATGTAGGGACCTGAGCTAATGCAGATAAGGGATTTGAGACTCAATGTTTAATACGCGCAGCTGCCGACGAACGATCGCCTGTACCGTGCCTTGATTTAATGATAAATTTTTCTGTCCATGTTCCTACGGTGATTTGGGGGGGGGGGGGGGTAGTAAATGTCCGAATGCATGTTAGAAGAGAATTAGATGTAAATGTATCTTCATTATGTTGAGAATGATATTCAATTCATGTGAGTTCGTCCAGGAATTTTGTTTGAGTTTGAAATTCCCCTTTTCCCCGTAATTATTAGATTGAAAAAAAAATCACGCCGAGATCGCATCCGGATAAAGGGAGGCCGGATAGGAGAGGTCGGACTGTATGTAATTGACGATTTCTTTGCCGTTCTTTTAATAGGATTATGGTAATAATGGGCGCAAACTTTTCATCATTGAAAAGCACTCCAGAAGCTTATTAATGCTTTTATTACGGAACATATATCACTTAAAAACATTACACATATTAATATAGAAAAACAACCATCATACATACAAGCGTGTCCATCGTTACGATAACACGAGATAACATTTCACTCCAGTCCAGTGATGAAGACAATACCGTGAGTGAATGGAATTCTTTAAAATCATACCCTATTCTTTTGGTCTCACGTTATAATTGTTACGGTTTTAGCATCACATACATGTATCAATTTAACGTGAGTTTGATATTCTGTCAAGTTCATACGTTATCTATGTAATCATGAAATCATGGTTTAGTAATGGATTCATTCTGATCTCATTGCGACAATTTGGTTATTAAGTATGAGAACTTGTAAGTTTATTACACACGGATGCATGCATTTTTCTGTGTATATGGTGATTACATCAACAGCGTAATCGTTACTATTTTCACCGAGTACTATTATCATTCATTTCAATTTCTGTTTTGCTCGTGTCACCCATCACCCTGTAACAGATTACTATCACTGACTATAGTGACAATATAGTCTCCAAACTGCGTTTCATTTAAAATTATTACAGACCTGTAATGTACATCTCTTCAGTTTGTTTGGTTGTGTGTTTGTTTGCTTTTGTTTGTTTGTTTGTTTGTTTGGTTTTGTTGTTGTTGTTGTTGTTGTTTTTTTGTTTTTGTTTTTTGTTGTTTTTTTTTTTGGGGGGGGTTGTCAGTTGAGCTGATAATACGCCGTAATCTTTGTACATGTACACTGATGTAAGCACAGTTATTACCATGGCTTAATCCTTGAAAGCATGAAATCTTAGAGGGGCAATTCCGCAGTTAGGTGGACATGACATGGATAAAAATGGATAAAAGAAATGTGCCTCTTTATCTTACCCTTTAATCTAGGTATCAACTAATGCCATGGATGTTCACCAATCATTAGGGTCTTTCAAATTCAGTAGATTTTATTTTTCGTATTCATTGATTTTGTGAGATCTAAAACCCTCATTTAAAATGTACATGTGGGACTGGGGACGCTGAAATTCACTTAAATGCAAATTACAGTGGGTTCCTTTGAAATTTTTTCCTCAAAGTTTTGCTAAAGGGTAAAAGATGAATGCATTTAAATACTCCAGAAGTCATGTGACATTCTGTCAATTACAAAAGGGTGAAATGACCTGCGGAATTACTCCGGACAAATGTAACGTTACTAACCGTAACGTTACTAACCATGCTTTTGGGGGTCTAGCTAAAAAATTATTGGTCGAACTGCTAAAAAAATTTGCATGAACATTTGTAATGATGCAATAATTGAAATTAATGCAACACTTTGTTTGAAGTAACTTGAATTTTTGCACACTTTTTGTTACAAGACATTGATTTTTTTGTCATGTCCTTTTTTCGTAACATTACTAACCAGCCCTTTAAGTTGCTATAGCAATTCTAATATTTCTTGGATTGTGTTCATTCTTTTCTGTATCATAAACCTGGGAAGGATGAACATGTTTTTGACATAATTTTGACTTGAAGTGAATAAATGGTAATTTAGTGGTAAAAACAAATATCTAAATTTGTTCAAATGTAACGTTACTAACCGCGGAATTGCCTAGAGGAAAAAGGAAAAATGTTAATAATAAGCTACTTGGTTGAATTTATACACTATATTACATCATCAAACTTTAAGATATCCATCAACACTGTAATGATACATTAAAAAAAAATTAATCGCTATTTGAATCATTTTGTCTCTTTTGCAATTTTGTCTATTACTTTATTATAAAATGTCGTTCATATACTTAATTTGCATATTGACTTTAGCAATAAATAATTGAAAGATTTCAAAATAACGATCACAATATACTTTCTAGGAACTTGATGATATGTGCTGTTTCGGTATATACATTCTGTGAGAACACATAGTGTCTTCTTTCAAATAGCCACCTACATATTAGTGTAGTTCATATAGATTTCTTCCTGCATCGTTGGCTCAGACTCAACCATAGAAGCTCGACGTGTTTTATCCACCTGTGCATAGAGCTCCTCACACGGTGGCGGTTCTACGATCGAAATGTTACCTACTGTTTTGTTCACCGTCGCGTACATTTCCTCACAGGTTTGGGGAGTTGACGTAAAACTCTCCGGGTTCTGAATCTCAGTGTCGTGACAATCATTGAAGCTGTCCCCTTCTATCATCTTAGAACGAAGATCATTGGCGAAGTCTTTTCCAGGATTCAACAGACTATAATCTCGGGAGTCGAAGGCATCAGGACATCGCGGTTGCTTGTTGGTATCAGTGTCACTTTGTTGCTCCGGATTCAGTTGATAGTAGAAGACGTCTTCAGAAGGCATGGCTGTTATGGCATCCTTGCTGGAACAGGGCTTACTATATTTTCTGTCAGGATAGATCTTATGCTGTGAAGTTTGGCCAATAGGTGACAGACCAGGGTTGCGACTTCCTGTTCTGTCGTCAGGGAAAGCATGATTGAGGCGATCGTACTCACTTTCTGTAGGCATTTCGGATGAATCGTGAAATAACGACAGTGAATTGTAATAACTGTCATCAAACAAGCACGCTTTACCAGTGGATCTAATGGCACCATTCATCATCCCGTCCGATTTACAAAGGTCTACATCCTGGTAGTCATTATCATCTCCATAAGCACACGCTGGTTGGTCCAGCGATGTCTCCTGCAGGCCACAATATTCATTATCAGAAGGAATATTCATTGAGGTCAAAGAAGTTCCGATGCCGGTATTTATGTGACTTTCGTCAGGAACTGTAGAAGGGAAGCCACGATTTATGCTGATAAAGGTAGAAAGCCCCTCGTCTATCTCTTCAGCATCTTGGTAGATGTGACTAGTGTGCCCGAGATGGCCCCCTCTGTCTCCGACGGTGTTGCCCAGAATATGAGGCAAAAAGCTACCAGCTGTTGTAGCATTGGGATTGGTAGCGTCCGACAAAACGGTATGATTCGTCGTGATTGGCTCTTGTACAGAAGTGTCGATGGGATTCATCTGAAGCTGCCCGCCATTTGGGTGAACATTTGGCTGATGCGAGGTTTGGGATCTCCAATGTCTGCAATTTAATGGGGAAATTGAATTTATGATTTTACGCATGTGACCGTGCATCGCAAAGCCACCAACAAGTCGCCATACATGGATTTTTAGTTAAGAGTAGATTGTGGAATGCCAGAATCTAAGATTTAAAATGAAATATATACGTCAGTGCAAACAGACTTGCCAAACCAATTTAAACAATGGAAAGACAGGCACACTTTGCAAAAGTGTGTACTCAAAAGAGAGGCTTTAAACTTTAGGGTCTATAAGCAAATGCGTAATTTCCCCCAGCTGTCTGCAATGAATGGAACAAAGAAAAAAGATATAAATCTCCATGAAAATCACAATTAAGTGGTTATTAAACTAAACTGAAAGTTTGCTCATCTTTAAAGTGCGTTATATTTATGGCCAATATAAACTTCAAATGCAACATTAGTGTGATTTCAATTATTAGAGATGAAAACTGTTTGAAGGGTTTCTTGTTGTTATAAATCGGTAAATCTGAGAAAGCCTACATCAGACCGAAACAAAGTATTTGAAAAACTGCAAAAGAATCATGGTGCGCAAACACATAGTATAGTGTCGTTGTATCGACAACGCTTGACGCGTGACCATGTAGTTTAGCGTAATAAAGTCGGAAATCCTAGAGCTGACAAAAAGAGGTATATTCATTTTGCCCTTTCTTTGTGTTCACCCGTGCCACTTTACTTTTGATTAGGTTCATTTCAATTTGAAGGTCTAGTAAGCTTGACTGCCTATTGTTATATCATTCGAGGCTTTCTCCCTGCACATTATTCAGACGACTGGTGAGAATTTTCAATAATTAAAGACTCGGTAGCACTGGAAAATCTTGGTGTCCGATTGAATCGGTCTTAATTCGCTGCCCACCGAGGCATATTCGAAACAGCGAATATTGCTCGTCAGCCAGTTGTTTTAGGGACGATTCTAGTCAAGATTTTTCTTCTCCCCTTCCCCCCCCCCTTTTTTATTTTTTTATTTTTTAGGCTGAGTATGTACTTGCACATCAGTGATCAGTGATAAAACTGTGCACAATTTGTTACGGGGATTTTCGAATATACCCGAACCGGGCCCGCCTTTCGAATCCATGTATCCCCACGATACGGGGTCTTTAAAAGATGCAATTTTTATTAAAAAAAAAAACATTTACGAGATCAGCAAATTAAATCAAGATGAATGTCTTTTATTGTTTTAAAACAATGCCACAAGGCTGACTCAATACTTGGACTTGGACTGGGAGAGATGCTCATCTCGTATGATAAGCCTGCATTCACAAATTGGCAGTCTAACCACTCACACTCGCTTGACAGCCTCCAAAATTCAACTCCACATCATTTTGTCTTTGCTTGTTTTTCTGTGTTGTCCGTATCTTTTTCTCTAGTTTTTTGACTGTGTATACATAGGCGGCTCCTTGCTATTGATTTGGTGGTGGTTTTCGTAAAATATGTTGAAAAAAATACTGTATCAATGAAAGTTTTGGGCGACAGATGGAATAATAACATGATAAAATGTCTGGCGACCAGAAACTCGGGTTTTCGTGATAACAAGTCCACCCACCAATAGTTATGTAAGAAGAATACAAATCAGCAAACTTACTTCAACATTCATGTGCATTCAGTAATGTACACTCACTTCTGAATATGCTTTATTTGTTTCCTGGGTTGCATACAATGATTCCACACCTTAAATTTACAAACTAGTTTTCACAAAAATTCACACCCCCATTCCCTTACATCCCATATAATAGTTTGTATTTTTTTAAAAAAGTCACCTTTTCTTTTGATGTTTCCACCAAGCCATTATCATGGACAGTATGACAAGCACGGCGAAAACAACACCAAGAAGGATTCCCAGGATGTAAGTAATAAAATTCATCTCATAAAGTTCGGTATCTGGTTCGGTATCTGGAAGATAAATCATTTAGTGAGTCCATCGTCACCTTAAAAATCAATGGAGGAAGAATTTGCTCTCGTAGTTTTTTTTTTCTCTTTTATGATGACTATAGGCACAAATTACGTTTGTTTGTTTTTATAATCAGATCAAATCATTATGAAGAGAAATAGTTCTATTCTGTAACCTGGCAAGATTTCTCACTTTGCTGAATTATCGCAGTATACTAACATTAAAAAAAAAATTGTTTTTTGCTGTTGACGAGTGATTGTTAAGATAGCATGAGATGAGTGACTTCAGAAAATCAGATTATTCGTGCCCGGTTTGAAGTGTTGTACTCATAGAAGTTCACACACTTGACGGAAAGAGCATAAGGGAATTATTACACAAATTCGTATAAGCAGATTCTGAAGTGATTACTGTAGTCGAAATGTTTATCACAACAGTTCCCAAGTCCCTGATTTACATTCAGGCAGAGCATTCAAACCTGACCAAAACTGTAAAGGAATAAAGGATTAACAAAATTTTCTGTAAATGTTTACTTTGCATAGACAGACGTAATGTACTTGATCGCTTTTGTAAGCCATATTCACGATTGGAGCTTTTTCAAGAAAATGCATTTCTGTTCGACCAACGCAATGTGTTCTATGACAGTAACGATACTACGAAGACCTGATAAAGTCGCCAGAAATAATATGTTTTCTTCAGTCCCTGTTGAAAAAAAAAAAGCACATTACAACTTGCCATTTCTTCATGGACAATGGGTATTCTGACTTTTGAATATGCATCGTCTTTCTGTCTGTCTTGCTTTATTCTCTGCGACTTTCTTCTTATAATGTGTTCATTGTTTAGATATGAACTCAACTCACAAACTTTCATATAAAAAAAGAACTGGGCAAACGCTTTATTGATTCCAATGTTATTTTAGTATCAGACTTTTTTGTCATTATAAATAAAGCAGTAGCACTTTCATACCTTGAATTTAAATTCAAATAAAATGATGTCGAATTTACCATGAATTGTCACCCGTGGTTCGCTTTTGCCATAAAAACATGTTAACAAAAGGATTACCCTAAAATGTAGATCAATTGCAGCAAAATAGTTTTGACGAAATTACTGCCAGTGAGAAGGGGAAATGCAGTAAAAAAAAAAAAAAAAAAAACACTTGCTATATGGGTTGAATCAATTACTAAACTCACGTGACGAAGAAGTTACAGTAACTGTTGTCTCTCCAAATGACGTCCAGCTGACGTCAGAACTTGAATAGTCGGTCTATGCCCTGTGCATTTTAATCAAAACACAGGCAATACTGACAGTATATACTAGTACATGTTGATGGGAAATCTCCTAATCAGTTTGTACTTTTTGTGACAGCACTTTTCTGTGCAATATTACAGTTTTCACACTTTCCAGATCGACAATACGTACATGCATATATAAACAGAACAATTCTTGTATCTGTCAGATATCAGACTTATTTGCATGGTGATCAAAGTACAACAGTAACTGTTTGTAGTGTATGAGTGCTCACAAAAGAGAAGTCGGCATTTTATTGAATTCATGTGATTGTCTTTGTTTTCTAACATGTCTCAAATCAACCGTTGCAGTCAAATGAAATAATACCACATTAACGACAACTGAATTTCGAGGAAGATGAACATTTCTCTCTAACTAATATTTTTTATATTGATTGATATTATCTTTGACGTCATCTTTGTTGTTGTTGTCACGGTTTTTCAAAAGCGCTTAGAGGCTGGTCGAGATTGTGCTTCATGAGCATGCTATTATTATCTATTATGATTATCATAATCATAATCTTTAGGACATTTGTTATGATACAAAAATTTTGTTCATACGGATATGATGAGCTATATAACTGCAAGCCTTGGTACTTACCATTAGACGTGTTTTGCATACTTTGTGTGGGCTTTATGCTGATGTTGATATCTTCCCACTCATCGTCTGTGAACAATTGACCCACACACAAAAATAGTGACAACCACATAAACAGAATTCGTCCCATAGCGTAAGCATGAAATGTCACTCAGAAACTTCACGGACTTAAAATGTTGGCTTATTGAAACGTTGTGATGAAAGCGCTGTAGTAATCTGTCATGAATCACTTGTTGATATCAAAATACATTTCACCTCTTTGTGTATGTTTTCTAATAAAGGCGGAAAATATCCAGGGGCATTTTAAAAAACGCATCATTCTCTTGAACATAAAAGACCGAAATAAGACTAATCTTTCCCAATGGTTTACATGTTAGGGTATAAGAATCTGTGCATTACGAGTTGTATGATTTTAATTGAATAAGTTTTGAATGATACAAACGCATTTGATTTACTTAGTTCAATTGTCCCATCAGATGTGGAAGTACTAATTCAATGTCGTCACAATCATTTGTCATTGTTCCACACTAATTGGTGGCAGATCACTTTGAAATGCTCCAGTGGTTATCAGAGATTAGGCAAGATTATACTGTAGAATGTATTTGCACGTCACACCGTTTGTCTCCTTTCTGGCTTCACGGCAAGACGGAGTTGAAGTGTTCCAAACAGGGAAGTAGGTCGACCGCCCTGGTAGTCCCATACACTGCATTGTCGCACTCCCGTTCACGACGAACTCTCTGCCACAAGCGAGAGTTATCTTGGACCCGAAGCGTGTGATATTCGAGTCCCAATGACCGTTAGGCACAATCCCCGGATGATCACAAAACCCAACGGAGACTTTCAATGAATAAAGAAGGCAGGGATTAACTTGCCATAATCAATTATGTATACATACATATATATATATATATATATATATATATATATATATATGTTAATATGCAATCATAATAATAATCAAGGAGAATATATTACAATATATCTTTTTCCTACAACATAATAATTCAATTGTTAGTCCCTTGGACCGACGCGATAATGAAGTACCCGCGGATCTCAGATCAGAAATACCAGCACCCCCCCCCCACACACACACACACACATTTTTATTACACGTAAAAGGAAAATGTATGACTCAATCTTATTTTTCCAAGCCATGTATAGAATCACTAAGAAATATGAATAATATACTTACCCATATATTATACATGATAATTAGTCCTTGTAGTTTCTGTAATCTTAATGTATGGTGCCATCAACGAAGATAATAAAAAGTCAGTGATAATCAACTGATCAGTGAACACTTGAAAACAACAATATTAAAAGCCTCATGTATTATTTACTAGGGAGTTTGGAATAACTTCTTATTTCAATTAAAAGCAATTGCGTGTAATAACAAACTACATTTTATGCCATCAGTGAGGACAAATTTGTGTCTTTACGATGATCATTGAAGAAGTAGCAAATACAGTAGCCACCGAATATATATATATATATATATATATATATATATATATATATGTATGTATATACTGAAGATCATTTTTGATAAGTTATAAACATTTCGAAGTAATGTGGGCATTACACAGGACCAATTAACACCGACTACGTTGACTGATGTTTGGCTGCATTTATTTTAATCTCTATGAAAAAAAAAAAGTACTTCTGATACTCACGGTTAAATGAATAAAATTGGTTGGATTCAAGCTGTGTCCTGAGAGGACATGTCCAATTGTGGGAAAAGCTTCCGCCAGAAAGGACGTTTGTATACACTTCTGACTGGAAACATATGCATCCCTCTTGGTGCATGACAGCAACGCCATTATTTACGGAGTTTTCATAACAGGTAGATATACACTCTTCGTCCGAATGAACGCCAAATCCTAAGTTAGAAACGGCCTGAAATTCCTGTTCGTTATCCTTGTAGCATCCGAGAAATCCGGGTTCTACGCAGTTTCAAAATATGATGAAAACCAGCAAGTGCGGCTTATATAATATCATCCTTATCGTTTTTCATGCAGGTGTCAATGACTTTAGATGATTAAAATATAGAGAAAGAAAACATACAGTCAATGGAAATAAAGAGCATATTCAATGTAAAGAACAGGGAATCATCCAACAAAGGGGATTTTGTAACTACATACTGGCATAATGATAAGGGTTTTTTCTCACAGTTTAAACAAAATCAAGTTCATGATATGTGTAAGTAAACGTGTTTGATTATATTGCGAAATATATATATATATTTTTTTTTCGGGGGGTGGAATCGTTTCTTTATTCAAGGAAATATTTAGCATACATAACCAGGTCAATTATTTAGATAATTGCAGGTTTACATCGAAAGTTGCAAATCACAATTGTAAGAACATATAATACAGATGACATCCGTGAAAATAATGCGCCGATTTCAACAATATGATATTTAACACTAACAATCATTATACAATTATATCAATTCCATAAACCAAATATATATTCATACAAACATGGAGACTTTAAAACATTTCAAGGAGGATTAAAGATTAAAGATCTCCATGTGAGGTTTTCTTTCTCAAACAGTAACTCTGTAAATTGTGTCTCTATCTTTTCCTTCCAATATTTTGCAATATCAACTCCGAGTGCCAATGGTACCCTACAACTCGAATCTCCGGACGTAATCCTCTGAAAGTCATGAATATTGTGATTCTTTTTCTTTTTTTTTCGATCTTTTCGATTTCTTTTTCAAAATACGAGCCAAAAGTGTGTTCACAAGCAAAGAGTGTATACGCATAATTATTCATGGATTCTGTATACAGTATGTCTTACCTCGGCATTTGAGCCTAACAGCTCTGTTTGAAGAACACTCGGTGGTTGTCGATAAGCATTCATCCAAACGTAGAGATCCTGTACATTGGTATCGAGGACAATTGAGCTATGCAATAGTTTCTTATAGAGCTCACGATTAATTCAAAGTAATGAAATTCTTGCGTAGAGTTGTTTTTATTGCAACTGATTGACAAATTGCCCTATAATGTACATCGACGTAAATATATGCACGGAATTAATCAGTTTTTAGTAGTAGCCACGAAAGAAATCATGGGCATACATACTTGGGCAGGATTTGAAGCTACGACCTTCTGATCACCGTACAGGCGTCTTATCCACTAGACCACTGAGCTTCCGCCCGACAGTTAGTGCTGGTTTTATTACTTATAGCATGCGGTGGGTACTGCGTATTTATTCAAATCAATGAAATTCTTGAGTTTTTGTTTTGTTTTGTTTTGTTTTGTTTTGCTTTGTTTTGTTTTTGTTTTTTGTTGGGTTTTTTTTTTGAGGGGGGGGGGGGCGACTGATTGACACACATCGACGTGAATATCGTGGCTACTATTAAAAACACTAATTCATTAGGTAGTTATCAACGTTTACGTCAGTCAGGTTCCAGAACTCACGATGTTACTAAGAGTCAGCAAGAAATGACCCATGTAATGGAAAATTGTAATGATGTTAACAGTAGTAACCACATAAGACGGGAATTTTAAAAGAAATCAAGTTATGACAATGAAAATAAATTGCACTATTCGGCAAATATTATTTACCATGTGATTTTAATCGAAATAGTCGTGATCTTTCAGTGAGGTTTTGTACACTCGAGTACGCATCGAGACCGAGTACTACGAGTATTAATTTCATTGTCAAATTCTGTAGTCACCGTTCGAACACGATAGGCGTTCAACCCTCCTCCCTGCTGCTGTATGATTACTGGTCAAAATCTGACCAGAGAACTCCTTTGCCGCTGGAAAGCCGAGCTCCTCACAGACTAGCTTTGCAGTTGCGTTGGTAAATCCATCAAAGCAGACACAGTTGTCTGATCCGGTGACTAGTAGGCCGTCCAGGTGAGAGGGTCCGTCAACCAGCTTCACCGACGGTGTTCCTTGAAGATTGATGAACAGTAGTTTCATGCTCTATTGCTTCAGTTTATTGGTATAGTACTGAATGGAATGCTCCATTCAAACATGGTATGAGTATTGAACGGACACTTATTGTATTGCATGAGCACAACGTGTTGCAGGGTATTAGAGATAACACGGAGAATAATGATTACGCGTTTTTGTTACAGAAAGTCATTGAATGAAATTCTCTCTACCATGCCTACTTTGCCAAATGTTTTATTTACATCAATTCATCAAAAGAGTGGTCATTGTCAATTCTATTTTGGATATAATCAATACCGCTGAACTTTACCCCGGAGAAGCTGCGCGTGTAACCTGATAGTGCTAATCGGAAATGAAAGAACACACTAATTAATAATTATTATAGTGTAATAGCTGAAGACATGTTTATGGTACACAAAATGCCTATTTGTCTAGATAGAATATCAACACAAAGAATGTCTTACAGAAAACTTTTTGCCAGGTCTCTAGATCTGTCAACAAAGCTATAATACAAAATTAATTCATGCAAATTACGTGTTTTGTAAGTCACACTCTATTCTTACTGGATCCACTCTGCAAAGTGGCAAATGGATGCCTGAATACAAAACCTTGTCCCCTATACGCGACTTGAATTTTATAAAACCTAGGAGGATCAAGAGAAGGAGTCCAACAGTCACATTCCCTTTGAACCCATGCCTCTATGCAGGCATTAAAGTAAAAGTCGAAGTATGTTCCAAGCTGGATATACCTCACCCCGATCTAGGGCAAATACCCCCTGGGCACTTACCCCGGACCCTTCCCCTGACCCTAACCCCAATCCTAATCCTGAACCTAATCCTAACCCTAACCCAAACTCTGACCCTAAACCCATACCCCAATCCTAATCTTTACTCTAACTTTATCACTAACCAGTATTTAGCGGGGGGCGGGGGTAATTACCCTCGAGGGTAATTACCCTGATACGCCTCGGCCACCATTTCTCTATGGAAGACACGTTTCAATGATGGTAATAACTTTTCGTCATCCCTTGGTATAAAAAATGAGCGACACACAATGGTATAAGGACACGGGAATGCGCTAACAGAAATTGCGCAAAGATTGATGAAATGAAAATAAACATCACTCGACTGAGCAATTACTTAACATACAAATCTATAAAGAATGTACTTGGAGACTATGCCATATTAGTCTATTTGTCGGAATTAAGCGGAAAAGTGATGAAATCGGTTTTCCAGGAGGTTTCACTTTCAAACACTCGTCTTTCACAACACACACAGCTTTGATCTATACTTTTGCGTATATTTCTGGATGGAATTTACTTTCGTATCATACGTTTTATCATAAAGGCAAAATCTCATTTCAGTTAATGAACAATAAGCAATATATCTCCTACAATATTTTAGAGTTCGAAATGAATCTTAATTGTATGAGATTGCTCAGAAAGATAGAAGTTTCAAACCTCTGACGCGAGAGGCATAAGCATGACATTATTCATGTGAACTGCTCTTGTGCCTCTGTATAGGAAACTAAGAGCTGCTTTAATAAACGCAGCCATCGCAGGTGGAACTCCAACCTCCTTGGTAAAACATTGAAAGAAGCATTTTCAAAGTCGTGAACAAAGGCTGCTAACGTTGACTAATATTGAATGATATTTATATTGCAAGCAATTCGTGAGAAATGTCATACTCTCTACAATAGTTTTCATTGAAGTAGGCAAAGATACTATAAATGCATAAAGTCAAAATTTGTTTAGTTCACGTAGCCACCAAGGAAGAACTTTACAAAAGGAAATAGCCACTGCTATGACGGTCTCAACTCCCTTCAAAGGACCAGAAAATTGTGATAGAGTGTTTTGTTTGCACAGAACACTACGAACCCGAAGATTTCCGTCAATATACATAATCATTACGAATACGCATTCCATACTCGATACTCGGGGGGGGGGGGGGGTTGAGTAATACTATCGTATCATTGGATAAGTAGCAAAAACGACAAGACATTATTATATCTGTCGAACTGTTCGGTTCGGGCCCTGTTTTCCATGTTAATATCTGTTTCGGCCATAGAAGCTTCGGGATGCCTACCTATAGTTGATTTATGCACTTACGTAGCGATGCACCTGACCCATTGCGTATATAACCTATCGAATAATCTTTCCTTCTCATTGTAGAATCCCACCAGTTACTGCTGACATAAGTTACAGTGTTTGGATCCCCGAGTTTTCTTGAGCAAGTCTTTGGTGAGTGAAAGTTCAGTGTCACACACACACACACACACACACACACGTACACACAAAAGAGAAAGATCACGTTCCAAGAAAAGAATAAGAGAAAAGAGAAAGTAATTTGCGACAGTAGTGAAAATCACATGCAGATTATATAGATATTCATATACTCATGCAAATAAAACTATAACAATATACAGTACTTACCCCCGTAACAAGTCACGTTGATCTTGAATTTAACTGGGTAGGTATATATAGTGTATCCATAGCTTCACTCGATGGGTAAGAGATAAAGTGGAGAAAGGCTGGTTTTGACCGAGAATTACGAAATAAGTCTTTGTGTTTGATATTTCATCGATAATGATGAATGCCGTCACTCTGTTGTTAATGGACTCCAGGGTAGAGACAATTCGCCATCCAAGAGGTGCCCGTAGAACCAAACTATTACCATTTTTAACGCAGCTTCTGTCACACCATATCTCAAGTTCCAGCGGCTTTCCCGAACAGTTTAAAGGAAATTCAGCTGGAGGTTAAAAAACAACAGGATGACAAACAGATCTTGTGGTATTTTGTTTTGTAAAAAAAAAAAAAAAAAAAAAAAAGAGAGAAAAGCACTATAGAAATATTTATAGGAATACGGATATTCAGCAAAACTTTAAAAACAATCTAACCTACGTTCTATTTCTAGTGGTTCTTTCGTCTTTTTAGATGTCATAAGACAAAAATGTTGTAGACTTTAACCAGTGTATCTCAATGAAAATTGTAGTGCTTTTAGTACTTTTGAAAGTCTGAATAAAATGTTAGGTATACATACCTGTCGTTTGTAAGTCTAGCGCTGAAGAATTCACGAAAGGACAGCAAAAGATGAAACAGGCAAACCAAAACCAACCGGACTGCATTCTTCCTTCCATTGCAAGAAAAGCAATATGGAAAAACGATATCTGACTATGGTAATTCTCAGAATAATGCCCACGCCAAGGCAGTCTAATTTACAGCATAATGAAGGTATACGATATATTTGTTGTTCTATTAGCCTTCCCTTTGTTGTAAAATGTAGAATTGAGCAGTGTCCACTTCTGCTTATTTTGTGCCTGCTGATGCCATTCAAAAAGTAGAATCAGATTTGCTCACGTGAGACTGCGCAACTGCACGACCACTCCCTGCGTTTACCTTTCGAAGTTGAATTGTGATATCTCTTCATGTTTCCAGGGCCTTCAAGGAAGTAGTGCATTAAGAAATGCAGTAACCACTTGAAAATGTCAATCAGATGTTCTCTTTGCATTACAACAGAAACTCCGTCCCTCGATAGATATGATTAGTTTAATTACTTTTGTTTCTGCAATTTGTTCTGCTTTATAGGGCAATAATGGCTCATGTCCTTTACAATCTGCATGCCTGATATCTACACTCTTCACTGCGTGTGATTCAAATCATCGTGCCAGATGTTAGTTTTGAACATCAAAGTAATTTATGTAGGATGTTATGATCAGCATAACTTGGAGATGCTTGGGGTGGTTAGAACGTTAAGATGATCTTCTTCCGACCTTCTCTCAAGGCATCTTGAAGAAAGAAAGGCATTTTTAAACATTTTTAGCCCCTGTATGAAACTCAGAACTGTTAGGCAAGTGTGATTTAAAAACAATAAGTATTAATACAGCTGTTGATTTGAGGTCATCCCAAGAGAATGACACGCACGAGTCATACGGCCCACGAGTTAAGCATTGAAAGAAAGTCCACGGGTCATACAGCCCATGAGCTCGACACGAGGCAAATAATGTCCATAAGTCCGACACTAGGCAAAAAGGCCCACGAGACAATAAAGTGAATATTAAAATTTGGCACAGATTTATACTTTGTGTTTATGCTAGAATGTAAAATTCATACGATGTCTGCGGTAATGCGAGCACTTTTGGATGAATTCGGGAAAAACCAGCCAAGGTTTTTCTGACGTCAAACAGTAGCAAGGCCAGCGAATGGTGACAATGACCTTTGGCAAAGTGTTCGGGGCGGGTAAGTGCCTGAGAGACATGGAATTTTACCTTCTATTTGAAGATTATTTGGTTACTGTTGATGTTTTAAAAGCAGATCATTCAAAATGAAAGATTTACTTTGCAAACGTTAGATTCATTTTGCACTGGCATGGCATTTATCCCGGATAGATACCTAAACGCTCACCAAGGAAAACAGTTACATCTTTGAGACCGAGCGTTTTCTTCTATCGCTCCTCGCCTATGGAACTTCATCCCATATTTTTTTTTTCCGTGAAATTGACATGGTAAAGCACTTCAAAACCTCACTCAAGACTCAATATGTTTAACCAGGCTTAATTGCTAACTATCTTGCAGGAGTCTGCGCCTTTGAATGTTTCTACAACAGATATTTGACACTATACAAAATCATCATCATCATCAGCCTGTGCATTATCTATAGGACGTAGTCTGCTCTTGCTTGCTGATTCCATTCAGTGACGTCACAAGTATCCGGCGTATTTTGCGAGATTCTTCAGGTTTTCGAAAAAACAGGAGAATGGTATTCTCCTCGCTTTATATGTTGCATAAATCATTTCCGTGAGGTCGGGAATTGTAATAACTGGAGCAAGCTTTAAAACTCTATTTGCAAGTTCACGAAATGTTATTCATGTTTAATATCTTTGAATGGGAGGTTTAAGCCCCGTGATGTAATGAGTGTCGAACTCGTAGGCCTTGTTTATTTAGTGTTGGACTCGTGGACTGTTTTTGCCTGGTGTTGATTCATCGGCCTTATTTGCCTCGTGTAGTGTCGAGTTCATGGGCAGCATGGCTCGTTAGGTCTATGACTCGTGGGCTGTACGACTCGTGGGTGTCGAACTCGTGACGTGCACCCGTGAATTTTCCTTTCCTTTGCAGAAAGCCTTATCATCTATCAATCCAAAGAACGAATCCATTTCCTCCTTTTTTATCTGTTTGACACGAATTTATGATATTTCTAATTATTTCAAGAATAACTCTACCTTTCAATCTTATGAATAAAAATAATAAACGCTCATTTAAAGTATACAAAGCGGGGTCTCTGTTTTTTCGGTCCGTTCTTTTCTTTCCCATCATCTATAAGAAACCAAATGTCTCTGTTTTAAGTTTTTGGTCATAAAATACTAACATCGACTAAACTGCGAATGTGTAAAGATGTATAGTCACTATCAATTAAAAAACAACAGAATATCACGACTTAATTTCGGTTAACCCCAAAATGGCGATGAATGATTCATTGTGGAAAAGTGCAAACCCGGAAACTGTTTACCACTGCGGGGACTTTTAAACTGAAGGAAACTATCATTCAGCAAAACTTTCTGTCAGGAAAATCATTGCACAATCAAGCTTATCTTTTACGTGAACACTAAGTCCAGGCGTCCACTCGGCGCGGACAAGACGCGGAAAGCGTTCTTGAAAGAGTCCGTTCACTGTCCTAAACATGTCCGGGCGTTTCCGCACCTTCGGGAGAGAGAAAAATTTCCGCGTCCAAATTTGATCGAGACCAAAATTTGGACGCGGGAATGAACTTCCTGACACCTTCGGCAACTTGACGTGAGGACGCCTTTAGGACATCCCGCCTGTCCGAAACCCTTCCGCTCCTTCCGCAAAGGCTCCTGAAAGAATCCCGCCGTGTGGGGAAATTTCGCGAATGAAAGCGGAAGACACCCGGAATGTTTTAGGACAGCGCGGTGCCGATGCGGATCATTTATGCAAGTGTGGACATTTTGGGATCAAGACTTGAAAAAGTCAACACGTTCCACGATCGAAAGGATTTTGAAAGTTAAAAAAATAGATCAATGCAGCATCATGTCAGTGAAACGCAAAAAGACCAATATTAAAGGGAGGCGAGGTCCCCATGCTAGCCCCACAGCCAAATCTCTCTTCCACTGATTAGGAACAGGTAAATATCAGCATTTCCCAGTCCCAAGTTTAAATGAAGAAAGTAAAGCAGAAGGCAGTGGATATTTTGCCAACAGTAACTAGTGGAAGTAGCACTCTTCGCTCCGAGTAAACTTTGTTTCTTGTTGCGTTCTTTTCAGAAATCATTTTCATTTGAGGGATTTTTAATAGTTGCTATATATAGTGCATCGTTTTGTTCGCTTTAAATGTGACCGCCCAACTCAAAATCAACAAAAGTGGAACTAAGTCAAAATCTTATAATGTGTGTGTGTATATATATATATACATATGAAAATTATTTAACTTGTTTGATAATGACCATCCAAACACATTCAAAGGGGACCAGGGCCAAAGTTAATCGTAGCATCTCTCACAGCTGGTATTTGAAGTAATAGGGCAAAGTGAATGTCGGCTGGTGTGACCTCCAGGACGGCTAGCAGTCAAATGAGAAAAATCGAAAGTCGGCTCCCAATTAATAACCTTGCCCTATTTCCTCATACTGTCCGCATATCTAAGTCTTGTTGTCCACAAGTCATCCTGATTTTCCTCGTTCATGATTCTGCCACTCCTGTAATCCTAGATGAGTCCGCGCTGTTCGGCTACGATTAGCATGTTCCGGAGTATTTCGTGCTCTTCCTGAGTGATTCCTAGGACATTCTTAGGACATTCCTAGGAATGTCTGCAGTCAGTCGGCAGAAACTCCTAGGAATGTCCCAGGACAAGCCGATTCGCACACTTTCTCTGCGTCTGACGCGGATAGGATGCCGAAATGACAGAATTTGATTCCACAACCCTGACCTATAGGCTTGTCCGCGCCCTAGTGGACGTCAGCCCAGGAAGCAATCAAGGCAATGATCGTTATTAGCAAGCAACCACGGAATCGACTGCTTTGGTTCTCCTCCGAAGGACTGGGCAATGGGATAAAGTGTCTTGCTGATTGGGCACAATATCGCTGCAGGCAGGGGATTCAAACCAAGTACAGCCTGATTGATAATTCACGGGCTTATCCACTGGGATCCAACAGCTCAATTGATTTCACTGACATTAGCACGTTAAGATGCGATTTAAGCCATTAAAACTTTTAAGGGTTGATGTCAAACAGCATCCCTTTTGTGTCTAAATTACTCAATGGAGAATTAGAAACATTTCGTTTAATGTGAAAAAAAAACCGGAGCTATCAAAAAGGGGCAACAAGAACATTTCCATGGCAATAAGCAACGTACACTCAAACATACGCACACACCTATCTCGTCCTTCAATGATTGACACTTCATAAGCCAAACAATCACTTTAGAAAAGAAAAAATAATCCCAAAACCAATTAAAACAAAAATAGAGCATATGTGCATCTTGTACTTGATGTTCGAACGGTATAGTTGACCACCTATTCAAAGGTAATATCATAATTACAAAAAACACCATATAATACATGTACAAAAGTATCCACGAAATAACTCACAACACTTCCGCATGCAGTTTCACAGGCAAATTACACATACTGCACCGTAGATTACCCCCACCCCCACTGTGTAACATGCTTGTTATCTGCTGTAATAGGTTAACTGTAAAGAAGTATTCCGTTTCAGTTATAATAATTTAATATTGACAAGTATGTAGATTTTCTTCTTCTTCTTCTTCTTCTTCATGCACAATGTGATGTATATGCATGCAAACAAGGTAAATTTCCTAAGTGGACGATAAAATAGAACTGAACTGAACTGAACTTAATAAATTTGTTTAAATATTTTGAATGGCTGATTCAGTTGCATTACGGGATCCCATTTAACAATTTGTTAGTATACGCTCTCTGCATACATACCAAGCACACAAGCCACAGTCATTAGAATTTGAATCAGAACTGTCTTTCATCTATTAATAACACGGCGAGTGAAAAGCAAAAAAAAAAAAAAAAGACAAAAAAAAATGTCCAGCAATTAGAATAGATGTATTAATTAAGACTGCATCCAGCAGGCAGAAATCTGGAGACTCTCATGCCTCTCATGTCTATTTCCCTTCCTATTATTAGAAATTTGCTAGGCACCGAAAGAGTGAATAAAGATTAACATTGCAGAAGGTATACTCTCCACGTTAACATCATGCATTATGTATATATTATTATTAGAGTGCGAGAAGGGGTCCCGACCGTGTCCAGAATGTGCATCATTTCACAGCCCTGATGAAGGTCTAAACAAGACCGAAAGCTCGGCAATAAACTCATACATTGATCACTAGCTACATCCACAAATGCTCTTATCTTCTCGCACTGTATATATATATATATATATATATATATATATATATATATATATATATATATCCTCATGTATGTGTGTAAACATGTTATTCTGGAATATAAGAATGGCCTAAATCCAAATTTGGCTATCATTTTTTGAGATCCCTTCAGAAGTAATGTTAATACAGATCTATACAGTCATTCGTATACATATTTCACATTTTGAAGGGATGGTATAGTTCTGGTTGAGATGGAGCCTGAGATTTTGTGAGATAATAAGAAACCTATTATGATATATGAAAAAGTATAAAAGGAGGATTCAAAGTTTATTTGATGAAAATTGGTTTTAAAATGGCTGAGACATCCAAAACAAAGGGATCCTAATAAAAGGTCAGACCCACCTTTTTATTAGGATCGCGTTGTTTTACTTTGTTTTCGGATCACTCAGCCATTTCAAAACCGATTTTCATCACAAAAAAACTTTGAATTCTTCTTAGAATTGTATACTCTCTAGCATTTCATAAGTGGTTTCTGAGTATCTCGCAAAAAGTTAAAAACTTAACCCTCATCTCAACCAATACTATGCTATCCATTTAATTTGTATACATAACACACCTATAATTTGCAAATCTAAAAATTCTTGATGTTATCGCAGTTGTTTAGTTTTCTCGAAAGTTTTTTTTTTCTTCTCATGGGCATATGATTCTTTCTTATATCTAAGTTTACATATATACAGGGTTAGACTAACTTTTCTCTCTCTCTCTCTCTCTCTCTCTGGTGTCCTATACGTAGGAATACTACAAAAACACATAAACGCACGAAAGAAGACTGTGCTATACAATATTTATAATTATTAGAAGATAGTTTGCTTTTTATTTTGCATATAAGCCCCTGCTTTTCTTCGTACAATTTTTTATTGCACTGTTATCACAATTACATACGCATAAATGGTATCTAAAAATGCATTCTGTTCCATGTCGGTAAGCGTAATTGAAACTTAACTCTCTTTCCACTCCTTCATAGGCAGCTCAAAAGCTTTGTGGACAACGCATTTTTCCTTGAAAAGAGAAATAATCCTCACGAACGCAAATTCACCGCACAAAGGCAATAAACAACTGCTTTAATTGATTGTTTGCTACAATAACCAATAATAATGTGATGTTAATGTTAAGTGCATCTATTTTTACTTAGGAAATTAGCCTACAAACGTCCATTAAGATTACATAATAATAATAACAATAATAATAATAATAATAATAATAAAAGGACATTTATATTGCGCAGCTACTATAATAATATACTCTACTGCGCATTACAAAATGACATGCATACAAAAAAAAAAAAATCAAACATAAAATACATTACTTCAAGAGATGACTTTTTAACCTGGCCTTAAACTCATTAATTGTAACTGCTTGTCTTACAAACAAAGGGAGATTATTCCATAATTTTGGTGCAGCGTACAAAAATACCCTGTCACCAAGAGTAACTTTTGATTTCCCCGATGGATATTTCAATAATGTTTGATCCAGTGAACTTCGAAGATGATAAAATGTTTGAAATGATGTTTTTAACCCTACAATCTACTCTAATCATGCGATTCTTGAGTCATTCAACTGACCTCCTCTATCTTATAACTCAAGCAAATGTGGACATCCAAGCAAATGATGAATGAATGAATGATGAATGACGTATCCTTCTGATTCGTCACCATGTTGCAGATATTTAAACAAGCACATTTCAAATAGGTGATTTAGATGACACACAAACTATAACTTCCGAAACCATTCATTCAAAATCTGTACTTCGACGTGTCATACCTGCGTTAGTTCCAAAGTCGTTCGGTATTTGAGCAGCATAATTACCTTTTCTATTTGATTAGCTAAAATGCTAACTCTCATATCATATGCTAAAATGTAGCTAAACTTTCATGTCATTTCTGTTGGAACTATGTATATGTTCTTTACGATTTCTTTGCCGTTCTTTTGATGGGTTTGGGGTAATTAATGGTACAAAATTTTTACCATCGAAAAAAATCAAGAAACTGATTAATTCTGTTATGACTCTTTCAGAAAATATACCAAATTAAAGACTGACTATGATAAGTTGACTTATGTCACCTATTTTGAGTCCTCGCGTAAAGTTGAAATGGCAACTTTGTGTTGGTGTTGTGATGCACTGTCACATATATGATAAAATATAGGAAAACGTTCATGTCATTTCTGTTTGAACTGTGCATATACAGTCCGACCTCTCTATCCGGACATGTAGTGACCTGTGCTAATGCGGATAAGGGATTTGGCCGGATACGGGAGACTCAATGTTTAATACGCGCAGCTGCCGAAGAACGATCGCCCGTATCGTGCCTTGATTTAATGACAAATTTTCTGTCCGTGTCATTGCTGTGATTTGGGGGTGGTAAATGTCCGAATGCGTGTTAGAAGAAAATTAGATGAAAATGTATCTTCGTTATGTTGAGAATAATATTTAATTGATGTGGGTTCGTCTAGGAATTTTTAAGTTTGAAATCCCCCTTTTCCCCGTAATCATAAGATTTCCAAAAAAAAAAAAAAAAAAATCACGCCGAGATCGCATCCCAATAATAGAGAGATCCGAATAAAGTGAGGCCGGATAGAAGAGGTCGGACTCTTTGTAATTGACGATTTCTTTGCCGTTCTTTTGACAGGATTATGGTAATAATGGGCACAAACTTTTCATCATTGAAAAGCACTCCAGAAACTTATTAATTCTTTTCTAACGGAACATAAATATATCAGTTAAAAACATTACACATATTAACGTAGAAAAACAAACATTATACATATAAGCGAGTCCAACGTTACGATATTAAACACGAGATAACATTTCACTCCAGTCCAGTGATGAAGACAATACCGTGAGTGAATGGAATTCTTTAAAATCATACCCTATTCATTTGGTCTCACTTTATAATTGTTACGGTTTTAGCATCACACACATGTATCAATTAAACAGGAGTGTGATATTCTGTCAAGTACATACGTCGTCTATGTAATCATGATTATAGGCTACTAGTATATGGCTTAGTAATGGATTTATTCTGATCTCACTGCGACAATTTGGTTTATTGCACACGGATGTATGCATTTTTCCTTGTACATGGTGATTACATCAATCGTTACTATTTTCACCGAGTACTACTATCATTCATTTCAATTTCTGTCTTGCTCGTGTCACCCATCACCTGTAACAGATTACTATAGTGACAATAGTCTCCAAACTGCGTTTCATTTAAAGTTATTAAAGACTTATAATGTACAGCTCTTCAGTTTGTTTGTTGTTGTTATTGTTGTTGTTTGTTTGCTTGTTTGTTTGTTTGTTTGTTTGTTTGTTTTTTTTGGGGGGGGGGGGTGTCAGTTGAGGTGATAATATGCCGTAATCTTTGTACATGTACACGGGTGTAAGCACAGTTATGACCATGACTTTAATCCTCGAAACCATGAAATCTTAGAGGAAAAAGGAAAAATGTTAATAATAAGCTACTTGGTTGAGTTTATACACTATATACATCATCAAACATTAAGATATCCATCAACACTACAATGATACATCCACACATAAAAAAAATCGCTATTTGATTCATTTTGTTTCTTTTGCAATTTTACTTTATTATGAAAAGTCGTTCATATACTTAATTTGCATATTGATTTTAGCAATAAAGTGAAAGATTTCTAAATAACGATCACAAGTATATCATACTTTCTAAGAACTTGACGATATGTGCTGTTTCGGTATATACATTCTGTGAGAACTCATAGTGTCTTCTTTCAAATAGCCACCTACATATTAGTGTAGTTCATATAGATTTCTTCCTGCATCGTTGGCTCTGACTCAACCCTAGAAGCTCCTCGTGTTTTATCCACCTGTGCATAGAGCTCCTCACACGGTGGCGGTTCTACGATCGAAATGTTACCTACTGTTTTGTTCACCGTCGCGTACATGTCCTCTCGGGTTTGGGATCTTGACGTAAAACTCTCCGGGTTCTGAATCCCAGTGTCGTGACAACCATTGAAGCTGTCCCCTTCTATCATCTTAGAACGAAGATCATTGGCGAAGTCTTTTCCAGGATTCAACAGACTATAATCTCCGGAGTCGAAGGCATCAGGACATCGCGGTTGCTTGTTGGTATCAGTGTCACTTTGTTGCTCCGGATTCAGTTGATAGTAGAAGACGTCTTCAGAAGGCATGGCTGTCATGGCATCCTTGCTGGAACAGGGCTTACTATATTTTCTGCCAGGGTAGATCTTATGCTGTGAAGTTTGGTCAATAGGTGACAGACCAGGGTTACGACTTCCTGTTCTGTCGTCAGGGAAAGCATGATTGAGGCGATCGTACTCGCTTTCTGTAGGCATTTCGGATGAATCATGAAATAACGACAGTGAATTGTAATAACTGTCATCAAACAAGCACGCTTTACCAGTGGATCTAATGACACCATTCATCCTCCCGTCCAATTTACAAAGGTCTACATCCTGGTAGTCATTATCATCTCCATAAGCACACGCTGGTTGGTCCAGCGATGTCTCCTGCAGGCCACAATATTCATTATCAGAAGGAATATTCATTGAGGTCAAAGGAGTGCCGATGCCGGTATTTATGTGACTTTCGTCAGGAACTGTACAAGGGAAGCCACGATTTATGCTGATAAAGGTAGAAAGCCCCTCGTCTATCTCTTCAGCATCTTGGTAGATGTGACTAGTGTGCCCGAGATGGCCCCCTCTGTCTCCGACGGTGTTGCCCAGAATATGAGGCAAAAAGCTACCAGCTGTTGTAGCATTAGGATTGGTAGCGTCCGACAAAACGGTATGATCCGTCGTGATTGGCTCTTGTACAGAAGTGTCGATGGGATTCATCTGAAGCTGCCCGCCATTTGGGTGAACATTTGGCTGATGCGAGGTTTGGGATCTCCAATGTCTGCAATTTAATGGGGAAATTGAATTTATGATTTTACGCATGTGACCGTGCATCGCAAAGCCACCAAAAAGTCGCCATACATGGATTTTTAGATAAGAGTAGATTGTGGAAGAGCAGAATCTAAGATTTAAAATGAAATATATACGTCAGTGCAAACAGACTTGCCTAACCAATTTAAACAATGGAAAGACAGGCACACTTTGCAAAAGTGTGTACTCAAAAGAGAGGCTTTAAACTTTAGGGTCTATAGGCAAATGCGTAATTTCCCCCAGCTGTCTGCAATGAATGGAACAAAGAAAAAAGATATACTCCATGAAAATCACAATTAAGTGGTTATTAAACTAAACTGAAAGTTTGCTCATCATTAGAGTACGTTATATTTATGGCCAATATAAACTTCAAATGCAACATTAGTGTGATTTCAATTATTAGAGATGAAAACTGCTTGAAGGGTTTCTAGTGTTTTAAATCGGTAAATCTGAGAAAGCCTACATCAGACCGAAGCAAAGTATTTGAAAAACTGCAAAAGAATCATGGTGCGCAATCACATAGTATAGTGTCGTTGTATCGACAACGCTTGACGCGTGACCATGTAGTTTAGCGTAATGAAGTCGGAAATCCTAGAGCTGACAAAAAGAGGTATATTCATTTTGCCCTTTCTTCGTGTTCACCCGTGCCACTTTACTTTTGATTAGGTTCATTTCAATTTGAAGGTCTAGTAAGCTTGACTGCCTATTGTTATATCATTCGAGGCTTTCTCCCTGCACACTATTCAGACGACTGGTGAGAATTTTCAATAATTAAAGACTCGGCATATTCGAAACAACGAATAGTGCTCATCAGCCAGTTGTTTTAGGGACGATTCTAGTCAAGATTTTTCTTCTCCACTCCCCCCCTTTATTTATTTATGTATTTATTTATTTTTTTTATTTTATTTTTTTTTAAGGCTGAGTATGTACTTGCACATCAGTAATCAGTGATAAAGCTGTGCACAATTTGTTACGGGGATTTTCGAATATACCCGAACCGGGCCAGCCTTTCGAATCCATGTATCCCCACGATACGGGGTCTTTAAAAGATGCAATTTTTATTTCAAAAGATAGATCAGCAATTTAAATCAAGATGAATGTCTTTTATTGTTTTAAAACAATACCACAAGGCTGACTCAATACTTGGACTTGGACTTGGAGAGATACTCATCTCGTATGATAAGCCTGCATTCACAAATTGGCAGTCTAACCACTCACACTCGCTTGACAGCCTCCAAAATTCAACTCCACATCATTTTGTCTTTGCTGGTTTTTCTGTGTTGTCCGTATCCTTTTCTCTAGTTTTTTGACTGTGTATACATAGGCGGCTCCTTGCCATTGATTTGGTGGTGGTTTTCGTAAAATATGTTGAAAAAAATACTGTATCAATGAAAGTTTTGGGCGACAGATGGAATAATAACATGATAAAATGGCGACCAGAAACTCGGGTTTTCGTGATAACAAGTCCACCCACCAATAGTTATGTAAGAAGAATACAAATCAGCAAACTTACTTCAACATTCATGTGCATTCAGTAATGTACACTCACTTCTGAATATGCTTTATTTGTTTCCTTGGTTGCATACAATGATTCCACTCCCTAGATTTACAAACTAGTTTTCACAAAAATTCACACCCCCATTCCCTTACATCCCATATAAAAGTTTGTATTATAAAATTCACCTTTTCTTTTGATGTTTCCACCAAGCCATTATCATGGACAGTATGACAAGCACGGCGAAAACAACACCAAGAAGGATTCCCGGGGTGAACGTAATAAAATTCACCTCATAGAGTTCGGTATCTGGTTCGGTATCTGGAAGATAAATCATTTAGTGAGTCCATCGTCACCTTAAAAATCAATGGAGGAAGAATTTGCTCTCGTAGTTTGTTTTTCTCTTTTATGATGACTATAGGCAGAAATTACGTTTGTTTGTTTTTATAATCAGATCAAATCATTATGAAGAGAAATAGTTCTATTCTGTAACCTGGCAAGATTTCTCACTTTGCTGAATTATTGCAGTATACTAACATAAAAAAAAAATAAATTGTTTTTGCTGTTGACGAGTGACTGTTAAGATAGCATGAGATGAGAGACTTCAGAAAATCAGATTATTCGTGCCCGGTTTGAAGTGTTGTACTCATAGAAGTTCACACACTTGACGGAAAGAGCATAGGGGAATTATTACACAAATTCGTATAAGCAGATTCTGAAGTGATTACTGTAGTCGAAATGTTTATCACAACAGTTCCCAAGTCCCTGATTTACATTCAGGCAGAGCATTCAAACCTGACCAAAACTGTAAACGAATAAAGGATTAACAAAATTTTCTGTAAATGTTTACTTTGCATAGGCAGACGTAATGTACTTGATCGCTTTTGTAAGCCATATTCACGATTGGAGCTTTTTCAAGAAAATGCATTTCTGTTCGACCAACGCAATGTGTTCTATGACAGTAACGATACTACGAAGACCTAATAAAGTCGCCAGACAAAATATGTTTTCTTCAGTCCCTGCTGAAAAAAAGCACATTACAACTTGCCATTTCTTCATGGACAATGGGTATTCTGACTTTTGAATATGCATCGTCTTTCTGTCTCTCTTGCTTTACTGTCTGCGACTTTCTTCTTATAATGTGTTCATTGTTTAGATATGAACTCAACTAAAAAAAAAAAAAAACTCATATAAAAAAAGAACTGGCGAACGCTTTATTGATTCCAATGTTATTTTAGTATCAGACCTTTTTTGTCATCATAAATAAAACAGTAGCACTTTCATACCTTGAATTTAAATTCAAATAAAATGATGTCGAATTTACCATGAATTGTCACCCGTGGTTCGCTTTTGCCATAAAAACATGTTAACAAAAGGATTACCCTAAAATGTAGATTAATTGCAGCAAAATAGTTTTGACGAAATTACTGCCAGTGAGAAGGGGAAAATGCAGTAAAAAAAAAAAAAAAAAAACCTACTTGCTATATCCAAGTGGGTTGAATCAATTACTAAACTCACGTGACGAAGAAGTTACAGTAACTGTTGTCTCTCCAAATGACGTCAGAACTTGAATAGTCGGTCTATGCCCTGTGCATTTTAATCAAAACACAGGCAATACTGACAGTATATACAATACATGTTGATGGGAAATCTCCTAATCAGTTTGTACTTTTTGTGACAGCACTTTTCTGTACAATATTACAGTTTTCACACTTTCCAGATCGACAATACGTACATGCATATACAGAACAATTCTTGTATCTGTCAGATATCAGACTCATTTGCATAGTGATCAAAGTACAACAGTAACTGTATGTAGTGTATAAGTGCTCACAAAAGAGAAGTCGGCATTTTATTGAATTTATGTGATTGTCTTTGTTTTCTAACATGTCTCAAATCAACCGTTGCAGTCAAATGAAATAATACCACATTAACGACAACTGAATTTCGAGGAAGATGAACATTTCTCTTTAACAAATATTTTTGATATTGATTGACATTTTCTTTGACGTCATCTTTGCTGTTGTCACGGTTTTTCAAAAGCGCTTAGAGGCTGGTCGAGATTGTGCTTCATGAGCATGCTATTATTATCTATTATAATTATCATAATCATAATCTTTAGGGCATTTGTTGTTACACAAAAATTTTGCTCATGCGGATATGATGAGGTATATAATTGCAAGCCTTGGTACTTACCATTAGACGTGTTTTGCATACTTTGTGTGGGCTTTATGCTGATGTTGACATCTTCCCACTCATCGTCTGTGAACAAAAGGCCCACACACAAAAATAGTGACAACCACATAAACAGAATTCGTCCCATAGCGTAGCATAAAATGTCACTCAGAAACTTCACGGACTTAAAATGTTGTCTTATTGAAACGTAGTGATGAAAGCGCTGTAGTAATCTGTCATGAATCGCTTGTTAATGTTAAAATAAATTTCATCTCTTTTTGTATGTTTTCTAATAAAGGCGGGAAAATATCCAGGGGCATTTTCAAAAACGCATCATTCTCATGAACATAAAAGACCGAAATAAGACTAATCTTTCCCAATGGTTTACATGTTAGGGTATCAGAATCTGTGCATTACGAGTTGTATGATTTTAAGTTAATAAGTCTTGAATGATACAAACGCATTTGAGTTACTTATTTCAATTGTTCCATCAGGCGTGGAAGTATTAATTCAATGTCGTTACAACCATCTGTCATTGTTCCACACTAATTGATGAGAGATTGGTTTGAAATACTTAGTCCATGGGCCAGGCCAGATATTGGTACCATCTGAGGTGGCAAAACCTTTTTGGTGTCATTTTGTTTGTCGGGCATAGATATGCTTATCAAGCTATGATAGCATTTCCAAATGAGTAGTTTAGCCCTAATAAATGAATTTTAACCCGTTTGGTTTCGCTGCTATATCCCTTTACTTCTGAATCGAAACTAACCGCTATAGAAAGAAGAGCACTGTCTTCTGTAGTCCACAGGTGTTCTGTTGTAAACGCGGTGCACTTAGTCTTTATTCAATGCAGCGAAGGGAATGTCCAAGGGTTATGATGTCCACAGCGCTTAGTCTTTATTCAAGACGGCGAAGGGAATATCCAAAGCTAATGATACAGTGTATATCCCTTTATCTAAAAAGCAAACAAAAAAACAATTCCTAGTGGATTTTGCCGTATTTTCCAATTATTCATCATTTTCCGGTGAAAACGCTACGGTGAAAACGCTAATGCCACGCCACTGTCGCTTTATTTCCATCCAACAATGAAAGATAATGCAGAAACAATGTACCGGTACACTACAATACATTATAATAAATAATATTGTACATGAGCAGAGTGATTTTTGTTTAAAACTGATGTATTTGTTGAAAGGGTAGTGTAAAAACAGTATAGATAATCCCTTTTATTAGGAACTTTAGATGTGATAACATCCACGAGTAATTGCTTTTTTGTTTGTTTTTTTTTTTTTAGATAAAGGGATATACACTGTATCATAGGCTTTGGATATTCCCTTCGCCGTCTTGAATAAAGGCTGAACGCACCGCGTTTAGCTCTGGACAGCATCACCCTTTGGATATTCCCCTGCGGCCGCCTTGAATAAATACTAAGCGCACCGCGTTTACAATAGAACACCTGTGGACATACCATGAGCTCCATGGACATACAGAAGACCGTGCTCTTGTTTCTATAGCGGTTAGCCTCGATTCAGAAGTATAGGGATACAAAAACGAGACCAAATTGGTTAAAAATTCATTTATTAGGACTAAGCTACTCATTTGGAAATGCTATCATAGCTTGATAAGCATATCTATGCCCAACAAACAAAATGACACCAAAAAGGTATTGTCACCTGAGATGGTACCAATAACCAATTTTTCGCCTCTTGGCCCATGGACTAACTGTGGTTAGGCAAGATTATACTGTAGGATGTATTTGCACGTCACACCGTTAGTCTCCTTTCTGGCTTCACGGCAAGACGGAGTTGAAGTGTTCCAAACAGGGAAGTAGGTCGACCGCACTGGTAGTCCCATACACTGCATTCTCGCACTCCCGTTCACAACGAACTCTCTGCCACAAGCGAGAGTTATCTTGGACCCGAAGCGTGTGATATTCGAGTCCCAAAGACCGTTAGGCACAATCCCCGGATGATCACAAAACCCAACGGAGACTTTCAATGAATAAAGAAGGCAGGGATTAACTTGCCATAATCAATTATATATATATATATATATATATATATATATATATATATATATATATATATATGTCAACATGCAATCATAATAATAACCAAGGAGAATATATTACAATACTAGTATATCTTTTTCCTACAACATAATAATTCACTTGTTAGTCCCTTGGACCGACGCGACAATGAAGTACCCGCAGATCTCAGGTCAGAAAGACTAGCACCCACACATACACACACACACACACACACACTTTTATTACACGTAAAAGGAAAATGTATGACTCAATCTTATTTTTCCAAGCCATGTATAGAATCACTAAGAAATATGAATAATATACTTACCCATATACATGATAATTAGTCCTTGTAGTTTCTGTAATCTTAATGTATTGTCCCATCAACGAAGATAATAAAAAATCACTGATAATCAATATTGATCAGTGAACACTTGTAAACTAACAAAAGACTCATGTATTATTTACCATGGGGTTTGGAATAACTTCTTATTTCAATTAAAAGCAGCTACGTGTAATAACAAACTACAGTTTATGCCATCAGTGAGAACAAATTTGTGCCTTTATAATGATCATTGAAGAAGTAGCAAATACAGCATCCACCGAAAAAAAGAATATATATATAAATATACTGAAGATCATTTTTTATAAGTTATAAAATTTCGAAATAATGTGGCATTTCAGAATTTAACTATCAGGACCAATTAACATCGACTACGTTGACTGATGTTTGGCTGCATTTATTTCACTCTCGATAAAGAAAAAAAAAGTACTTCTGATACTCACGGTTGAATGAATAAAATTGGTCGGATTCAAGCTGTGTCCTGAGAGGACATGTCCAATTGTGGGAAAAGCTTCCGCCAGAAAGGACGTTTGTATACACTTCTGACTGGAAACATATGCATCCCTCTTGGTGCAAGACAGCAACGCCATTATTTACGGAGTTTTCATAACAGGTAGATATACACTCTTCGTCCGAATGAACGCCAAATCCAAAGTTAGAAACGGCCTGAAATTCCTGTTCGTTATCCTTGTAGCATCCGAGAAATCCGGGTTCTACGCAGTTTCGAAATATGATGATGAAAACCAGCAAGTGCGGCTTATATAATATCATCCTTATCATTTTTCATGCAGGTGTCAATGACTTTAGATAATTAAAATAGAGATAGAAAACATACAGTCAATGGAAATAAAGAGCATATTCAATTTAAGGAACAGGGAATCATCCAACAAAGGGGATTTTGTAACTGCATATACTGGCAGTTTAAACAAAATCAAGTTCATGATAATGTGTACGTAACCGTGTTTGATTATATTGCGATATATATATATATATATATATATATATATATATTTCTTTTTTTTGGGGGGGGGGGTGGAATCATTTCTTTATTCAAGGAAATATTTAACATACATAACCAGGTCAATTATTTAGATAATTGCAGGTATACATCAAAAGTTACAAATCACAATTGTAAGAACATAATACAGATGACACCCGTGAAAATAATGCGCCGATTTCAACAATATAATATTTAACACTAACAATCATTATATATATACAATTATATCAATTCCATAAACCAAATATATATTCATACAAACATGTAGACTTTAAAACATTTCAAGGAGGATTAAGGATTGAGGATCTCCATGTGAGGTTTTCTTTCTCAAACAGTAACTCTGAAAATTGTGTCTCTATCTTTTCCTTCCAATATTTTGCAACATCAACTTCGAGTGCCAATGGTACCCTACAAGTCGAATCTCCTGACGTAATCCTCTGAAAATCATGAATATTATTCTTTTTTCTTCTTTTTTCGATCTTTTCGATTTCTTTTTCAAAACACGAGCCAAAAGTGTGTTCACAAGTAAAGAGTGTATACGCATAATTATTCATGGATTCTGTATACGGTATGTCTTACCTCGGCATTTGAGCCTAACAGCTCTATTTGAAGAACACTCGGTGGTTGTCGATAGGCATTCATCCAAACGTAGAGATCCTGTACATTGGTATCGAGGACAGTTGAGCTATGCAATAGTTTCTTAATTTAGAGCTCACGATTTGTTCAAAGTAATGAAATTCTTGCGTAGAGTTGTTTTTATTGCAACTGATTGACAAATTGCCCTATAATGTACATCGACGTAAATATATGCACAGAATTAATCACTTTTTAGTAGTAGCCACGAAAGAAATCATGGGCATACATACTTGGGCAGGATTTGAAGTTACGACCTTCTGATCACCGTACAGGTGTCTTATCCACTAGACCACTGAGCTTCCGCCCGACATTTAGTGCTGGTTTTATTACTTATAGCATGCGGTGGGTACTGTGTATTTTAATATTCAAATCAATGAAATTCTTGAGTTTTTGTTTTGTTTTGTTTTGGGTTGTTGTTGTTTTTTTTTTTTTTTGTTTTTTTTTTGGGGGGGTCGACTGATTGACACACATCGACGTGAATATCGTGGCTGCTACTTAACACTGATTCATTAGGTAGTTATCAACGTTTATGTCAGTCAGGTTCAAGAACTCACGATGTTACTAAAGAGTCAGCAAGAAATGACCCATGTAATGGAAAATTGTAATGATGTTAACAGTAGTAACCGAATAAGACGGGAATTTTAAAAGAAATCAAGTTATGACAATGAAAATAAATTGCACTATTCGGCAAATATTGAGTGATGAATTTACCATGTGTTTTTAATCGAAATAATCTTGATCTTTCAGTGAGGTATTGTACACTCGAGTACGCATCGAGTACCACGAGTATTAATTTCATTGTCAAATTCTGTAGTCACCGTTCGAACACGATAGGCGTTCAACCCTCCTCCCTGCTGCTGTATGATTACTGGTCAAAATCTGACCAGAGAACTCCTTTGCCGCTGGAAAGCCGAGCTCCTCACAGACTAGCTTTGCAGTTGCGTTGGTAAATCCATCAAAGCAGACATAGTTGTCTGATCCGGTGACTAGTAGGCCGTCCAGGTGAGAGGGTCCGTCAACCAGCTTCACCGATGGTGTTCCTTGAAGATTGATGAACAGTAGTTTCATGCTCTATTGCTTCAGTTTATTGGTATAGTACTGAATGGAATGCTCCATTCAAACATGGTATGAGTATTGAACGAACACTTATTGTATTGAATGAGCACAACGTGTTGCAGGGTATTAGAGATAACATGGAGAATGATGATCACGCGTTTTGTTACAGAAAGTCATTCAGTGAAATTCTCTCTACCATGCCTACTTTGACAATCAATTCATCAAAAGAGTCGTCATTGTCAATTCTATTTCGGATATAATCAATACCGCTGAACTTTACCCCGGGGAAGCTGCGCGTGTAACCTGATAATGCTAATCGGAAATGAAAGAACACACTACTGAATATTATGATTATATAGTGTAATAGCTGAAGACATGCCTATGGTACACAGAATGCCTATTTGTCCAGATAGAACATCAACACAAAGAATGTCTTACAGAAAACTTTTTGCCAGGTCTCTAGATCTGTCAGCAAAGCTATGATACAAAATTAATTCATGCAAATGACGTGTTTTGTAAGTCACACTCTATTCTTTACTGCATCCACTCTGCAAAGTGGCAAATGGATGCCTGAATACAAAACCTTGTCCCCTTTACGCGACTTGAATTTTGTAAAACCTAGGAGGATCAAGAGAAGGAGTCCAACTGTCTTAATTCCCTTTGAACCCATGTCTATATGAAGGCATTAAAGTAAAGTCGGAGTATGTTCCAAGCTGGATAAACCTCAACCGGGTCTAGGGCAATTATCCCTTAGGCACTTACCCAGGATCCTTCCCCGACCCTAACCCCAATCCTAATCCTGAACCTAATCCTAACCCTAATCCAAACTCTAACCCTAAACCCTTACCGTAACCCTAATCTTTACTCTAACCTTATCACTAACCAGTATTTAGCCGGGGGTAATTGCCTTTGGGGGTAATTGCCTTGATACGCCTCAGCCATCATTTCTCTATGGAAGATCTTTATACGTTTTAATGATGGTAATAACTTTTCGTCATTCCTTGGTATAAAAAATGAGCGACATACAATAGTATAAAGACACGGGAATGCGCTAACAGAAATTGCGCAAAGATTGATGAAATGAAAATAAACATCACTCGACTGGGCACTTCCGACAATTACTTAATAATAATAATAATAATAATAATAATAATGATAATAATAATAATAATAATAATAATAATAATAATGATAATAATAATGATAATAATAATTATAATAATAATAATAATAATGATAATAATAATAATAATAATATAGGTTTTCCCGGCCAATTTCGCACTTTTGTCAGTCCATTTGATAAAAGGTTCATTCAATTTAGCAAAAATCCTCGTCACTGCACATTCTGTCATTCAAAATTGCAACTTGTTCGTTCAATCTAGCATTTCTATCAATGAAATTCGCAAATGTACCTTTCGAATTCGTAAAACGGGCATTCAAATTGGCACGTGCTCTTCAGTCATTCAAATTCGCCAGAATTGGCGGAAAATGGTATTTTAGTCATTCAATTTCGCGTATGGGCAGTCAACTTCCAAGCATGTTCATTCAAATTGGCGTAATGTTATTTCTATTTTGAAAAGGTGAGAACCGTGATTTATACGTATTTAAATGTGAATTTTTGTTACATCCACACACTGTTAAGTATATAGTAAAGGTATCCTTGACCCTAAATAACTCTGAAAGTCTGTTGTTCTGTAACGCCCCTCTTCTTTCATACATGTTATCAGAACTTTACATGCACCAGCTGTACCATAGATTCACTTCACTTTCTTATGTCCAGTCATGGCAGCACGAGTTAGATACAGGCGTATCTCTCAAGAAGACAGGGAAAGAATCATAGAAGCATTTGAGGGTAATAACCTTGACAAATCGATGACTAATTGATGGCTAGAGCTGATCCAAGAACTTTATTCCTAATGATGATTAACGCAATACAGCACCCACCAAATGAAAATAATGAAACATGCAGATGAAAGAAATAACCACGATGTACAGTGATGTAAATTGAAACCTCCTTCTCCCAATGAATGTCAAAACAAATTTAAGATTAATGTATCTGTGAATGAAATAATGCTATCGAACATTATAAACACATACACATATTTTGAAAGTACTGTTGCAAAGGTGATATCAGAATAAAGAATGAATACGAAAATATGAAATGTTAAGCTGCTTGCAAACAATACCTATGATGAATGAAAATGGAAAAAAATGGAATAAAAAAAGCACAAACGTGTCTGCTAAATTGACTGCAGTAAATGCGAAATTGGATGCCCAAAAATGAATTCGAATGAATGAGCACAGCGTATACGTGATCATGTGACTATATCATGCTAAACTGAATGAACGATTTGCGAAATGGTGCTTGTCTTACGAATTTGAACTGAAAAAGTGCTGATTCGAATGATGTTAGAGGTAAAATGAATGCTCCAAAATGAATTTGAATGAAAAGATTATAAAATTGAAATACCGAACATGCCATCTAGGCTAAATTGTGCTAAATTGAATGCAGCAATTAGGAATTGGACTGATACAAGTGCGAAATTGGCCGGGAAAACCTATAATAATAATAATAAAAAAAAATAATAATAATAATAATAATAGAGGGTATTTATAATGCGCCAATTCCACATAACTAATGTGCTCAAGGCGCAGTAGGAAAACTGAGTTTTACACAAACATGCACGTGAAAATGAATGCCACAATAATAATGATGGAGAAAAAAAATCATAACATACGATTCTACTGAAAAACGGTTACGAACAAATGAGTCTTGAGGGCAACTTTATAGGAGTCGACATTCGAAATGTAACGGATAGCTTGAGGCAACTGATTCCACAGGTAAGGTCCAGCATGTGCAAATGACCGATCCCCCATGATTTCTTCGTTTTTGGAACAACAAACAATCTACAATCGGATGACCTTAAACATCTGGGAGGATTATAAAATGTCAGCACATTAACATTGTACTCTGGGGCAGATCCGTGTATGCAATGAAAAACAAACAGTAATAATTTAAATACAATGCGAGATTCAATGGGTTAACCAATGCAATGAGGACAAAACAGGGGCAATATGAGTATTTCTTCTGGCAAGGGTAACAATACGAGCTGCTGAATTTTGCAATTTTTGTAACCGTGAAAGTTGAGATTGTGGTAGCTGAAATAGGATTGCATTACCAAAGTCAAGTCGGGACGATATAAGAGCATGAACTATTTTTTCTGTGGCTGAACGAGTTAAATACTTGCGAATAATGCCCAAATTGCGTAACTGATACCTCACGGATTTACAGACAGCAGAGATCTGAACAGACATGGACATTGTAGAATCAAATAATACTCCAAGATTTCTACACGATTTAGATGGAGCGATAACCACATCACTGTCAACCGTTAAAGACGGAAGACTGACCTTATCAAGTAGAACTTTGGAGCCAATAAATAACAACCCTGACTTTTCCTGATTTGACTTCAAATAATGAGAGCTCATCCACTTTTTGACATCATGGATACAAGCCTCAAGTTTCTGAAAGATGTCAACGACATTGGTTTGGGTAGGTAGAAATGATATATACTTGTATATCTGGATATCATCAGCATAGCATACTAATCTATAAAGAACTATACTGGGAGACTGCCATATTAGTTTTATTTGTCGGAATTAAGCGGAAAAGTGATGAAATCGGTTTTCCAGGAGGTTGCATTTTTCAAACACTCGTCTTTCACAATACACACAGCTTTGATCTATACTTTTGCGTATATTTCTGGACGGAATTTACTTTCGTATCATACGTTTTATCATAAAGGCAAAATCTCATTTCAGTTAATGAACAATGAGCAACATATCTCTTACAATATTTTAGAGTTCGAAATGAATCTTAATTGTATGAGATGCTCAGAAAGATAATGGTTTCAAACCTCTGACGCGAGAGGCATAAGAATTCATGTGAACTGCTCTTGTGCCTCTGTAGGAAACTAAGAGCTGCTTTAATAAACGCAGCCAGGTGGAACTCCAGCCTCCTTGGTAAAACATTGAAAGAAACATTTTCAAAGTCGTGAACAAAGGCTGCTAACGTGGACTAACATTGAATAATATCTATATTGCAAGCAATTCATGAGAAATGTCATACTCTCTACAATAGTTTTCACTGAAGTAGGCAAAGATACTATAAATGCATAAAGTCAAAATTTGTTTAGTTCACGTAGCCACCAAGGAAGAACTTTACAAAAGGAAATAGCCACTGCTATGACGGTCTCAACTCCCTTCAAAGGACCAGGAAATTGTGATAGAGTGTTTTGTTTGCACAGATTCACTGAACACTACGAACCCGAAGATTTCCATCAATATACATAATCATTACGAATACGAATTCCATACGGGGGGGGGGGGGATTGAGTAATACGATCGTATCATTTGGATAAGTAGCAAAAACGACAAGACATTATTATATCTATCGAACTGTTCGGTTCGGGCCCTGTTTTCCATGTTAACATGTTTCGGCCATAGAAGCTACGGGATGCCTACCTATAGTTGATCTATGCACTTACGTAGCGATGCACCTGACCCATTGCGTATATAACCTATCGAATAATCTTTCCTCTCATTGTAGAATCCCATAAGTTACTGCTGACATACGTTACAGTGTTTGGATCCCTGAGATTTCTTGAGCAAGTCTTTGGTGAGTGAAAGTTCAATGTCACACACACACACACACACACACGCACACACACACGCACACACAAAAGAGAAAGATCACGTTCCAAGAAAAGAATAAGAGAAAAGAGAAAGTAATTTGCGACAGTAGTGAAAACCACATGCAGATTATATAGATATTCATATTTATATACTCATGCAAATAACGCTATAACAATATACAGTACTTACCCCCGTAACAAGTCACGTTGATCTTGAATTTAACTGGGTAGGTATATATACTGTATCAAAAGCTTCACTCGATGGGTAAGAGATAAAGTGGAGGAAGCCTTGTTTTGACCGACAATTAGGAAAGAAGTCTTCGTGTTTGATATTTCATCGATAATGTTGAATGCCATGATTTGGTTGTTAATGGACTCCAAGGTAGAGACAATTCGCCGTCCAAGAGGTGCCCGTAGAACCCAGCTATTACCGTTTAAAACGCAGTTTCTGTCACACCATATCTCACGTTCCAGCGGCTTTCCCGAACAGTTAAAAGTAAATTCAGCTGGAGATTAAAAAACAACAACGCAATGATAAACAGATCTTGTGGTATTTTGTTTTGTAAAAAAAAAAAAAAAAAAAAAAAAAAAGAGGGAGAAAAGCACTATGAAAATATTTACAGGAATACGGATACTCAGTAAAAGCTTTAAAAACAATCTACCCTACGTTCTATTTCTAGTGGTTCTTTCGTCTTTTTAGATGTCATAAGACAAAAATATTGTAGGCTTTAACCAGTGTATCTCAATGAAAATTGTAGTGCTTTTAGTACTTTTGAAAGTCTGAATAAAATGTTAAGTATACATACCTGTCGTTTGTAAGTCTAGCGCTGAAGAATTCACGAAAGGACAGCAAAAGATGAAACAGGCAAACCAAAACCAACCGGACTGCATTCTTCCTTTCATTGCGAGAAAAGCAATATGGAAAAACGATATCTGACTATGGTAATTCTCAGAATACTAATGCCCACGCCAAGGCAGTCTAATTTACTGCATAATGAAGGTATACGATATATTTGTTGTTCTATTATCCTTCCCTTTGTTGTAAAATGTAGAATTGAGCAGTGTCCACGTCTACTTATTTTGTGCCTGCTGATGCCATTCAAAAAGTAGAATCAGATTTGCTCACGTGAGACTGCGCAACTGCACGACCACTCCCTGCGTTTACCTTTCGAAGTTGAATTGTGATATCTCTTCATGTTTCCAAGGCCTTCAAGGAAGTAGTGCATTAAGAAATGCAGTAACCACTTGAAAATGTCAATCAGATGTTCTCTTTGCATTACAACAGAAACTCCGTCCCTCGATAGATATGATTAGTTTAATTACTTTTGTTTCTGCAATTTTTTCTGCTTTATAGGGCAATAATGGCTCATGTCCTTTAACAATCTGCATGCCTGATATCTACACTCTTCACTGCGTGTGATTCAAATCATCGTGCCAGATGTTAGTTTTGAACATCAAAGTAATTTATGTAGGATGTTATGATCAGCATAACTTGGAGATGCTTGGGGTGGTTAGAACGTTAAGATGATCTTCTTCCGACCTTCTCTCAAGGCATCTTGAAGAAAGAAAGGCATTTTTAAACATTTTTAGCCCCTGTATGAAACTCAAAACTGTTAGGCAAGTGTGATTTAAAAACAATAGGTATTAATACAGTTGTTGATTTGAGGTCATCCCAAGAAAATGACACGCACGAGTCGTACGGCCCACGAGTTAAGCATTGAAAGAAAGTCCACGGGTCATACAGCCCATGAGCTCGACACGAGGCAAATAATGCCCATGGATTAGACACTAGGCAAAAAGGCCCACGAGACAATAAAGTGAATATTAAAATTTGGCACAGATTTATACTCTGTGTTTATGCTAGAATGTAAAATTCATACGATGTCTGCGGTAATGCAAGCACTTTTGGATGAATTCGGGAAAAATCAGCGAAGGTTTTTCTGTTGTCAAACAGTAGCAAGGCCAGCGAATGCTGACAATGACCTTTGGCGAAGTGTTCGGGGCGGGTAAGTGCCTGAGAGACATGGAATTTTACCTTCTATTTGAAGATTATTTGGTTACTGTTGATGTTTTAAAAGCAGATCACTCAAAATGAAAGATTTACTTTGCAAACGTTAGATTCATTTTGCACTGGCATGGCATTATCCCGACTAGATACCAATTAAACGCTCACCAAGGAAAACAGTTACACCTTTGAGACCGGGCGTTTTCTTCTATTGCTCCTCGCCTGTGGAACTTCATCCCATATTTTTTTTCCGTGAAATTGACATATCTAAATCACTTCAAAACCTCACTCAAGACTCACATTTTGTTTAACAAGGCATTTAATTGCTGACTTTCTTGCAGGAATCTGCGCCTTTGAATGTTTCTACAACAGATATTTGACACTATACAAAATCATCATCATCATCAGCCTGTGCATTATCTTTATAGAGGACGTAGTCTGCTCTTGCTTGCTGATTCCATTCAGTGACGTCACATGCGTATTTTGCGATAATCTTTAGGTTTTCGAAATAGACAGGAGAATGGTATTCTCCTCGCTTTATGTTGCACAAATCTTTTCCGTTAGGTCGGGAATTGTAACAACCGGAGCAGGCTTTAAAACTCTATTTGCAATTTCACGAAATGTTATTCATGTTTAATATCTTTGAATGGGGGGCTTCAGCCCCGTGATGTAATGAGTGTCGAACTCGTGGGCCTTGTTTATTTAGTGTTGGACTCGTGGACTGTTTTTGCCTAGTGTTGATTCATCGGCCTTATTTGCCTCGTGTATAGTGTCGAGTTCATGGGCAGCATGGCTCGTTAGGTCTATATGACTCCTAGGCTGTACGACTCGTGGGTGTCAAACTCGTGACGTGCACCCGTGAATTTTCCTTTCCTTTGCAGAAAGCCTTATCATCTATCAATCCAAAGAACGAATCCATTTCCTTCTTTTTTTCTGTTTGATATGAATTTGTGATATTTGTTATTATTTCAAGAATAATAATAAATAAATCTTATGAATCAAAAGAATAAACGCTCATTTAAAGTATACAAAGCGGGGTCTCTGTTTTTCGGTCTGTTCTTTTCTTTCCCATCATCTATAAGAAACCCAATGTCTCTGTTTTAAGTTTTTGGTCATAAAATACTAACATCGACTAAACTGCGAATGTGTAAAGATGAATAGTCACTATCAATTGAAAAACAACAGAATATCACGACTTAATTGCGGTTAACTCAAAATGGCGATGAATGATTTATTGTGGAAAAGTACAAACCCGGAAGTGGTTTACCACTGCAGGGACTTTTAAACTGAAGAAAACTATCATTCAGCAAAACTTTCTGTCAGGAAAATCATTGCACAATCAAACTTATCTTTTACGTGGCCACTAAGACCAGGCGTCCACTAGGGCGCGGACAAGACGTGGAAAGCAAATTTGTTAATTCCACACTCATTCGGCAACCAAAAGTGGAAGTAGCACTCTTCGCTCCGAGTAAACTTTGTTTTTTGTTGCGTTCTTTTCAGAAATCATTTTCATTTGAGGGATTTTAATAGTTGCTCTATACAGTGCATCGTTTTGTTCGCTTTAAATGTGACCGCCCAACTCAAAATCCACAAAAGTGGAACTAAGTCAAAATCTTATACTGTGTGTGTGTATCTCTCTCTCTCTCTCACTCTCTCTCTCTCTCTCTCTCTATATATATATATATATATATATATATATATATACATATATATATAGCAAATAATAATGTCACAACAGAGGAATACATTAAATGCCAATCTTGATTTCAATTAAAAATCCGAATTTTCGGGTGTCCTCTCCCTTCGTCAGGGATGACAGTGCGAATGAATTTTCATTTTCTGCATTGTTCTTTCTTATATCTAAGTTTAAATATATTTGTATATATAGGGTTAGACTAACTTTTTTCCCCTCTCTCTGGTGTCCTATACGTAGGAATAAAAACACATACACGCACGAAACGTAGACTGTGCTATACAATAATTATAATTATTAGAAGATAGTTTTTTTCATTTTGCATATAAGCCCCTGCTTTTCTTCTTACAATTTTTATTGCACTGTTATCACAAATACATACGCATAAATGGTATCTTATGCATTCTGTTCCATGTCGGTAAGCGTAATTGAAACTTAACTCTCTTTCCACTCCTTCAGAGACAACTGAAAAGCTTTGTAGGCAACGCATTTTTTCCTTGAAAAGAAATAATCCTCACGAACGCAAATTCACCGCACAAAGGCAATAAACAACTGCCTTAATTGATTGTTTGCTATGATAACCAATAATAATGTGATGTTAATGTTAAATGCATCTATTTTTACATAGGAAATTAGCCTACAAATGTCCATTAAGATTACTTGCGATTCTTGAGTTCAACTGACCTCCTCTATCTTATATCTCACGCAAATGTGGACAACCAAGCAAATGATGAAAGATTCGTCACGTATATTTCTGATTCGTCACCATGTTGCAGATATTTAAACAAGCACATTTCAAATAGGTGATTTAGATGACATACAAACTGTAACTTCGGAAACCATTCATTCAAAATCTGTACTTCGACGTGTCATACCTGTGTTAGTTCCAAAGTCGTTCGGTATTGAGCAGCATTATTACCTTTTCTATTTCATTTGCTAGAATGCTAACTCTCATATCTTATGCTAAAATGTAGCAAAACTTTCATATCATTTCTATTGAAACTGCGTATATGTTATTTACAATTTCTTTGCCGTTCTTGTGATGGATTTGGGTAATGAATGGTACAAAATTTTTACCATCGACAAAAATCCAGAAACTGATTAACTCTGTCATGACTCTTTCAGAAAATATACCAAATTAAAGACTGACTATATAGGCTGAATTATGTCACCTATTTTGAGTCCTCACGTGAAGTTGGAAGTGACAACTTTGTGTTGATTTTGTGAAGTTTATGCTAAGATATAGGAAAACGTTCATGTCATTTCTGTTTGAACTGTGCATATACAGTCCGACCTCTCTATCCGGACATGTAGGGACCTGAGCTAATGCGGATAAGGGATTTGAGACTCAATGTTTAATACGCGCAGCTGCTGACGAACTATCGCCTGTACCGTGCCTTGATTTAATGATAAATTTTTCTGTCCATGTTCCTACGGTGATTTGGGGGGGGGGGGGGGTTTAGTAAATGTCCGAATGCATGTTAGAAGAAAATTAGATGTAAATGTATCTTCATTATATTGAGAATAATATTTAATTCATGTGGGTTCGTCTAGGAATTTTGTTTGAGTTTGAAATTCCCCTTTTCCCCGTAATTATTAGATTGAAAAAAAAAATCACGCCGAGATCGCATCCGGATAAAGGGAGGCCGGATAGGAGAGGTCGGACTGTATGTAATTGGCGATTTCTTTGCCGTTCTTTTAATAGGATTATGGTAATAATGGGCACAAACTTTTCATCATTGAAAAGCACTCCAGAAGCTTATTAATTCTTTTATTACGGAACATAAATTATATCAGTTAAAAACATTACACATATTAATATAGAAAAACAACCATCATACATACAAGCGTGTCCATCGTTACCATAACACGAGATAACATTTCACTCCAGTCCAGTGATGAAGACAATACCGTGAGTGAATGGAATTCTTTAAAATCATACCCTATTCTTTTGGTCTCACGTTATAATTGTTACGGTTTTAGCATCACATACATGTATCAATCTAACATGAGTTTGATATTCTGTCAAGTTCATACGTTATCTATGTAATCATGAACTACATGGTTTAGTAATGGATTCATTCTGATCTCACTGCGACAATTTGGTTATCAAGTATGAGAACTTGTAAGTTTATTACACACGGATGCATCCATTTTTCCTTGTATATGGTGATTACATCAACAGCGTAATGGTTACTATTTCACCGAGTGCTATTATCATTCATTTCAATTTCTGTCTTGCTCGTGTCACCCATCACCCTGTAACAGATTACTATAGTGACAATATAGTCTCCAAACTGCGTTTCATTTAAAATTATTACAGACCTGTAATGTACAGCTCTTCAGTTTGTTTGTTTGTGTGTTTGTTTGTTTGTTTGTTTGTTTGTTTGTTTGTTTGTTTGTTTGTTTTTTTTTTGGGGGGGAGGTTGTCAGTTGAGCTGATAATACGCCGTAATCTTTGTAAATGTACACGGATGTAAGCACAGTTATTACCATGGCTTAATCCTTGAAAGCGTGAAATCTTAGAGGAAAAAGGAAAAATGTTAATGATAAGCTACTTGGTTGAATTTATACACTATATTACATCATCAAACTTTTAGCAATAAAGTGAAAGATTTCAAAATAACGATCACAAGTATATTATACTTTCTAAGAACTTGATGATATGTGCTGTTTCGGTATATACATTCTGTGAGAACTCATAATGTCTTCTTTCAAATAGCCACCTACATATTAGTGTAGTTCATATAGATTTCTTCCTGCATCGTTGGCTCTGACTCAACCCTAGAAGCCCCTCGTGTTTTATCCACCTGTGCATATAGCTCCTCACACGGTGGCTGTTCTACGATCGAAATGTTACCTACTGTTTTGTTCACCGTCGCGTACATGTCCTCTCGGGTTTGGGATCTTGACGTAAAACTCTCCGGGTTCTGAATCTCAATGTCGTGACAATCATTGAAGCTGTCCCCTTCTATCATCTTAGAACGAAGATCATTGGCGAAGTCTTTTTCAGGATTCAACAGACTATAATCTCCGGAGTCGAAGGCATCAGGACATCGCGGTTGCTTGTTGGTATCAGTGTCACTTTGTTGCTCCGGATTCAGTTGATAGTAGAAGACGTCTTCAGAAGGCATGGCTTTTATGGCATCCTTGCTGGAACAGGGCTTACTATATTTTCTGTCAGGGTAGATCTTATGCTGTGAAGTTTGGCTAATAGGTGACAGACCAGGGTTGCGACTTCCTGTTCTGTCGTCAGGGAAAGCATGATTGAGGCGATCATACTCGCTTTCTGTAGGCATTTCGGATGAATCGTGAAATAACGTCAGTGAATTGTAATAACTGTCATCAAACAAGCACGCTTTACCAGTGGATCTAATGGCACCATTCATCCTCCCGTCCAATTTACAAAGGTCGACATCCTGGTAGTCATTATCATCTCCATAAGCACACGCTGGTGGGTCCAGAGATGTCTCCTGCAGGCCACAATATTCATTATCAGAAGGAATATTCATTGAAGTCAAAGAAGTGCCGATGCCGGTATCTATGTGACTTTCGTCAGGAACTGTACAAGGGAAGCCACGATTTATGCTGATAAAGGTAGAAAGCCCCTCGTCTATCTCTTCAGCATCTTGGTAGATGTGACTAGTGTGCCCGAGATGGCCCCCTCTGTCTCCGACGGTGTTGCCCAGAATATGAGGCAAAAAGCTACCAGCTGTTGTAGCATTGGGATTGGTAGCGTCCGACAAAACGGTATGATCCGTCGTGATTGGCTCTTGTACAGAAGTGTCGATGGGATTCATCTGAAGCTGCCCGCCATTTGGGTGAACATTTGGCTGATGCGAGGTTTGGGCTCTCCAATGTCTGCAATTTAATGGAGAAATTGAATTTATGATTTTACGCATGTGACCGTGCATCGCAAAGCCACCAAAAAGTCGCCATACATGGATTTTTAGTTAAGAGTAGATTGTGGAAGAGCAGAATCTAAGATTTAAAATGAAATATATACGTCAGCGCGAACAGACTTGCCAAACCAATTTAAACAATGGAAAGACAGGCACACTTTGCAAATTAAAGTGTGTACTCAAAAGAGAGGCTTTAAACTTTAGGGTCTATAGGCAAATGCGTAATTTCCCCCAGCTGTCTGCAATGAATGGAACAAAGAAAAAAGATATAAATTTCCATGAAAATCGCAATTAAGTGGTTATTAAACTAAACTGAAAGTTTGCGCATCATTAAAGTACGTTATATTTATGGCCGATATAAACTTCAAATGCAACATTAGTGTGATTTCAATTATTAGAGATGAAAACTGTTTGAAGGGTTTCTAGTGTTTTAAATCGGTAAATCTGAGAAAGCCTACATCAGACCGAAACAAAGTATTTGAAAAACTGCAAAAGAATCATGGTGCGCAATCACATAGTATAGTGTCGTTGTATCGACAACGCTTGACGCGTGGCTTGCGTGAAGCTTGACTGCCTATTGTTATATCATTCGAGGCTTTCTCCCTGCACACTATTCAGACGACTGGTGAGAATTTTCAATAATTAAAGACTTGGTAGCACTGGAAAATGTGGGTGTCCGATTGAATCGGTCTTAATTTGCTGCCCACCGAGGCATATCGAAACAACGAATAGTGCTCGTGAGCCAGTTGTTTTAGGGACGATTCTAGTCAAGATTTTTCTTCTCCACTCCCCCCCCCCCCCTTTTTTTTCTTTAGGCTGAGTATGTACTTGCACATCAGTGATCAGTGATAAAACTGTGCACAATTTGTTACGGGGATTTTCGAATATACCCGAAGCGGGCCCCCCTTTCGAATCCATGTATCCCCACGATACGGGGTCTTTAAAAGATGCAATTTTTATTTCAAAAAATTGTAAGAGTCATATTTACGAGATCAGCAAATCAAATCAAGATGAATGTCTTTTATTGTTTTAAAACAATACCACAAGGCTGACTCAATACTTGCACTTGGACTGGGAGAGATACTCATCTCGTTTGATAAGCCTGCATTCACAAATTGGCAGTCTAACCACTCACACTCGCTTGATAGCCTCCAAAATTCAACTCCACATCACTTTGTCTTTGTTTGTTTTTCTGTGTTGTCCGTATCCTTTTCTCTAGTTTTTTGACTGTGTATATATAGGTGGCTCCTTGCCATTGATTTGGTGGTGGTTTTCGTAAAATATGTTGAAAAAAATACTGTATCAATGAAAGTTTTGGGCGACAGATGGAATAATAACATGATAAAATGTCTTGCGACCAGAAACTCGGGTTTTCGTGATAACAAGTCCACCCACCAATAGTTATGTAAGAAGAATACAAATCAGCAAACTTACTTCAATATTCATGTGCATTCAGTAATGTACACTCCCTTCTGAATATGCTTTATTTGTTTCCTGGGTTGCATACAATGATTCTACACCCTAGATTAACAAACTAGTTATTACAAAAATTCACACCCCCATTCCCTTACATCCCATATAATAGCTTGTATTTAAAAAAAAAAAGAAGTCACCTTTTCTTTTGATGTTTCCACCAAGCCATTATCATGGACAGTATGACAAGCACGGCGAAAACAACACCAAGAAGGGTTCCCAGGATGTAAGTAATAAAATTCATCTCATAAAGTTCGGTATCTGGTTCGGTATCTGGAAGATAAATCATTTAGTGAGTCCTTCGTCACCTTAAAAATCAATGGAGGAATAATTTGCTCTCGTAGTTTTTTTTTTTTCCTTCTCTTTTATGATGACTATAGGCAGAAATTACGTTTGTTTGTTTTTATAATCAGATCAAATCATTATGAAGAGAAGTAGTTCTATTCTGTAACCTGGCAAGATTTCTCACTTTGCTGAATTATCGCAGTATACTAACATTAAAAAAAAAAAAATGTTTTTTGCTGTTGACGAGTGACTGTTAAGATAGCATGAGATGAGAGACTTCAGAAAATCAGATTATTCGTGCCCGGTTTGAACTGTTGTACTCATAGAAGTTCACACACTTGACGGAAAGAGCATAGGGGAATTATTACACAAATTCGTATAAGCAGATTCTGAAGTGATTACTGTAGTCGAAATGTTTATCACAACAGTTCCCAAGTCCCTGATTTACATTCAGGCAGAGCATTCAAACCTGACCAAAACTGTAAACGAATAAAGGATTAACAAAATTTTCCGTAAATGTTTACTTTGCATAGGCAGACGTAATGTACTTGATCGCTTTTGTAAGCCATATTCACGATTGGAGCTTTTTCAAGAAAATGCATTTTTGTTCGACCACCGCAATGTGTTCTATGACAGTAACGATACTACGGAGACCTGATAAAGTCGTCAGACATAATATGTTTTCTTCAGTTCCTGTTGAAAAAAAAAAGCACACTACAACTTGCCATTTCTTCATGGACAATGGGTATTCTGACTTTTGAATATGCATCGTCTTTCTGTCTGTCTTGCTTTACTGTCTGCGACTTTCTTCTTATAATGTGTTCATTGTTTAGATATGAACTCAACTCACAAACTTTCATATAAAAAAAGAACTGGGCAAACGCTTTATTGATTCCAATGTTATTTTAGTATCAAACTTTTTTGTCATCATAAATAAAGCAATACACTTTCATACCTTCAATTTAAATTCAAATAAAATGATGTCGAATTTACCATGAATTGTCACCCGTGGTTCGCTTTTGCCATAAAAACATGTTAACAAAAGGATTACCCTAAAATGTAGATCAATTGCAGCAAAATAGTTTTGACGAAATTACTGCCAGTGAGAAGGGGAAAATGCAGTAAAAAAAAAAAAAATCCCACTTGCTATATGGGTAGAATCAATTACTAAACTCACGTGACGAAGAAGTTACAGTAACTGTTGTCTCTCCAAATGATGTCAGAACTTGCATAGTCGGTCTATGCCCTGTGCATTTTAATCAAAACACAGGCAATACTGACAGTATATACTAGTACATATTGATGGGAAATCTCCTAATCAGTTTGTACTTTTTGTGACAGCACTTTTCTGTGCAATATTACAGTTTTCACACTTTCCAGATCGACAATACGTACATGCATATACAGAACAATTCTTATATCTGTCAGATATCAGACTTATTTGCATGGTGATCAAAGTACAACAGTAACTGTTTGTAGTGTATGAGTGCTCATAAAAGAGAAATCGGCATTTTATTGATTTCATGTGATTGTCTTTGTTTTCTAACATGTCTCAAATCAACCGTTGCAGTCAAATGAAATAATACCACATTAACGACAACTGAATTTCGAGGAAGATGAACATTTCTCTTTAACTAATATTTTTGATATTGATTGACATTATCTTTGACGTCATCTTTGCTGTTGTTGTCACGGTTTTCCAAAAGCGCTTAGAGGTTGGTCGAGATTGTGCTTCATGGGCATGCTATTATTATCTATTATGATTATCATAATCATAGTCTTTAGGGCATTTGTTGTTACACAAAAATTTTGTTCATGCGGATATGATGAGGTATATAATTGCAAGCCTTGGTACTTACCATTAGACGTGTTTTGCATACTTTGTGTGGGCTTTATGCTGACGTTGACATCTTCCCACTCATCGTCTGTGAACAAAAGACCCACACACAAAGATAGTGACAACCACATAAACATAATTCGTCCCATAGCGTAGCATAAAATGTCACTCAGAAACTTCACGGACTTAAAATGTTGTCTTATTGAAACGTAGTGATGAAAGCGCTGTAGTAATCTGTCATGAATCGCTTGTTAATGTTAAAAATACATTTCATCTCTTTTTGTATGTTTTCTAATAAAGACGGGAAAATATCCAGGGGCATTTTCAAAAACGCATCAGTCATTCTCATGAACATAAAAGACCGAGATAAGACTAATCTTTCCCAATGGTTTACAGGGTATCAGAATCTCTGCATTACGAATTGTCTGATTTTAAGTTAATAAGTCTTGAATGATACAAACGCATTTGAGTTACTTAGTTCAATTGTTCCATCAGGCGTGGAAGTATTAATTCAATGCCGTTACAACCATCTGTCATTGTTCCACACTAACTGATGAGAGATTGGTTTGAAATACTGTGGTTATCCGAGATTAGGCAAGATTATACTGTAGGATGTATTTGCACGTCACACCGTTGGTCTCCTTTCTGGCTTCACGGCAAGACGGAGTTGAAGTGTTCCAAACAGGGAAGTAGGTCGACCGCCCTGGTAGTCCCATACACTGCATTGTCGCACTCCCGTTCACGACGAACTCTCTGCCACAAGCGAGAGTTATCTTGGACCCGAAGCGTGTGATATTCGAGTCCCAAATACCGTTAGGCACAATCCCCGGATGATCACAAAACCCAACGGAGACTTTCAATGAATAAAGAAGGCAGGGATTAACTTGCTATAATCAATTATATATAATCCATGTTAATATGGAATCATGATAATAATCAAGGAAAATATATTACAATACATCTTTTTTTCCTACAACATGATAATTCACTTGTTAATCCCTTGGACCGACGCGACAATGAAGTACCCGCGGATCTCAGATCAGAAAGACCAGCACATACACAAACACACATACATACACACACACACACACACACACACACTTTTATTACACGTACAAGGAAAATGTATGACTCAATCTAATTTTTTAAGCCATGTATAGAATCACTAAGAAATATGAATAATACACTTACCCATATATCATACATAATAATTAATCCTTGTAGTTTCTGTAATCTTAATGTATGATGCCATCCACAAAGATAATAAAAAATCAGTGATAATCAATTGATCAGTGAACTCTTGTAAAATAACAATATTAAAAGACTCATGTATTATTTACCAGAAGGTTTGGAATAACTTGTTATTTCAATTAAAAGCAAGTACGTACAATAACAAAGTACATTTTATGCCATCAGTGTGGACAAATTTGTGCTTCTGTGATGATCATTGAAGAAGTAGCAAATACAGTAGCCACGGAAATATATATATATATATAATATTGAAGATCATTTTTGATAAGTTATAAACATTTCGAAGTAATGTGGGTATTACAGATTTTAACTATCAGGACCAATTAACACCTACTACGTTGACTGATGTTTGGCTGCATTCATTTCACTCTCTGTTAAAAAAAAAAAAAAAATACTTCTGATACTCACGGTTGAATGAATAAAATTGGTCGGATTCAAGCTGTGTCCTGAGAGGACAAGTCCAATTGTGGGAAAAGCTTCGACCAGAAAGAATGTTTGTATACACTTCCGACTGGAAACATATGCATCCCTCTTGGTGCATGACAGCAACGCCATTATTTACGGAGTTTTCATAACAGGTAGATATACACTCTTCGTCCGAATGAACGCCAAATCCAAAGTTAGAAACGGCCTGAAATTCCTGTTCGTTATCCTTGTAGCATCCGAGAAATCCGGGTTCTACGCAGTTTCAAAATATGATGATGAAAACCAGCAAGTGCGGCTTTTATAATATCATCCTTATCATTTTTCATGCAGGTGTCAATAACTTTACATGATTAAAATAGAGATAGAAAACATACAGTCAATGGAAATAAAGAGCATATTCAATTTAAGGAACAGGGAATCATCCAACAAAGTGGATTTTGTAACTGCATACTGGCATAATGATAAGGGTTTTTTCTCACAGTTTAAACAAAATCAAGTTCATGATATGTGTACGTAAACGTGTCTGATTATATTGCGAAATATATATATTTACATTTTTTTTTTTGGGGGGGGGGGTGGAATCATTTCTTTATTCAAGGAATTATATAACATACATAACCAGGTCAATAATTTAGATAACTGCAGGTAAACATTGAAACTTACAAATCACAATTGTAAGAATATATAATACAGATGACATCCGTGAAAATAATGCGCCGATTTCAACAATATAATATTTAACACTAACAATCATTATACAATTATATCAATTCCATAAACCAAATATATATTCATACAAACATGGAGACTTTAAAACATTTCAAGGAGGATTCAAGATTAAGGATCTCCATGTGAGGTTTTCTTTCTCAAACAGTAACTCTGAAAATTGTGTCTCTATCTTTTCCTTCCAATATTTTGCAACATCAACTTCGAGTGCCAATGGTACCCTACAACTCGAATCCCCGGACGTAATCCTCTGAAAGTCATGAATATTGTGATTCTTTTTTTTTTTCGATCTTTTCGATTTCTTTTTCAAAACACGAGCCAAAAGTGTGTTCACATGTAAAGAGTGTATACGCATAATTATTCATGGATTCTGTATACGGTATGTCTTACCTCGGCATTTGAGCCTAACAGCTCTGTTTGAAGAACACTCGGTGGTTGTCGATAAGCATTCATCCAAACGTAGAGATCCTGTACATTGGCATCGAGGACAATTGAGCTATGCAATAGTTTCTTAATTTAGAGCTCACGATTTATTCAAAGTAATGAAATTCTTGCGTAGAGTTGTTTTTATTGCAACTGATTGACAAATGTGCTATTGCCCTATAATGTACATTGACGTAAATATATGCACGGAATTAATCAGTTTTTAGTAGTAGCCACGAAAGAAATCATGGGCATACATACTTGGGCAGGATTTGAAGTTACGACCTTCTGATCACCGTACAGGCGTCTTATCCACTAGACCACTGAGCTTCCGCCCGCCAGTTAGTGCTGGTTTTATTACTTATAGCATGCGGTGGGTACTGCGTATTTATTCAAATCAATGAAATTCTTGAGTTTTTGTTTTGTTTTGGTTTGTTTTGGTTTGTTTTGTTTTGTTTTGTTTGTTTGTTTGTTTGTTGTTGGCTTTTTTTTGGGGGGGGGGGGGCGACTGATTGACACACATCGACGTGAATATCGTGGCTGCTACTTAACACTGATTCATTAAGTAGTTATCAACGTTTATGTCAGTCAGGTTCCAGAACTCACGATGTTACTAAGAGTCAGCAAGAAATGACCCATGTAATAAAAGAAATCAAGTTAAGACAATGAAAATAGATTGCACTATTCGGCAAATATTGAGTGATGAATTTACCATGTGATTTTAATCGAAATAATCGTGATCTTTCAGTGAGGTATTGTACACTCGAGTACGCATCGAGACCGAGTACTACGAGTATTAATTTCATTGTCAAATTCTGTAGTCACCGTTCGAACACGATAGGCGTTCAACCCTCCTCCCTGCTGCTGTATGATTACTGGTCAAAATCTGACCAGAGAACTCCTTTGCCGCTGGAAAGCCGAGCTCCTCACAGACTAGCTTTGCAGTTGCGTTGGTAAATCCATCAAAGCAGATATAGTTGTCTGATCCGGTGACTAATAGGCCGTCCAGGTGAGAGGGTCCGTCAACCAGCTTCACCGACGGTGTTCCTTGAAGATTGATGAACAGTAGTTTCATGCTCTATTGCTTCAGTTTATTGGTATAGTACTGAATGGAATGCTCCATTCAAACATGGTATGAGTATTGAACGAACACTTATTGTATTGAATGAGCACAACGTGTTGCAGGGTATTAGAGATAACACAGAGAATGATGATTACGCGTTTTGTTATAGAAAGTCATTGAATGAAATTCTCTCTACCATGCCTACTTTGCCAAATGTTTTATTTACATCAATTCATCAAAAGAGTCGTCATTGTCAATTTTATTTTGGATATAATCAATGCCGCTGAACTTTACCCCGGGGAAGCTGTGCGTGTAACCTGATAATGCTAATCGGAAATGAAAGAACACACCAATGAATATTATGATTATATAGTGTAATAGCTGAAGACATACTTATGGTACACAAAATGCCTATTTGTCCAGATAGAATATCAACACAAAGAATGTCTTACAGAAAACTTTTTGCCAGGTCTCTAGATCTGTCAGCAAAGCTATAATACAAAATTAATTCATGCAAATGACGTGTTTTGTAAGTCACACTCTATTCTTACTGCATCCACTCTGCAAAGTGGCAAATGGATGCCTGAATACAAAACCTTGTCCCCTTTACGCGACTTGAATTTTATAAAACCTAGGAGGATCAAGAGGAGGAGTCCAACAGTCAAATTCCCTTGTTTAACCCATGTCTATATGCAGGCATTAAAGTAAAAGTCGAAGTATGTTCCAAGCTGGATATACCTCACCCGGATCTAGGGCAAATACCCCCTGGGCACTTACCCCGGATCCTTCCCCTGACCCTAACCCCAATCCTAATCCTGAACCTAATCCTAACCCTAATCCAAACTCTAACCCTAAATCCATACCCTAACCCTAATCTTTACTCTAACCCTATCACTAACCAGTATTTAGCCTGGGGGGGGGGGGGGGTAATTATCCTCGGGGGTAATGGCCCTGATACACCTCAGCCACCGGCCACCATCTCTCTATGGAAGATATTTGTTTTAATGATAGTAATAACTTTTCGTCATCCCTTGGTATAAAAATGAGCGACACACAATGGTATAAAGACCAGGGAATGCGCTAACAGAAATTGCGCGAAATCTCATTTCAGTTAATGAATAATAAGCAATATATCTCCTACAATATTCTAGAGTTCGAAATGAATCTTAATTGAGATTGCTCAGAAAGATAGTGCTTTCAAACTTCTGACACTAAAGACATAAGCATGACATTATTCATGTGAACTGGTCTTGTGCCTCTATAGGAAACTAACAGCTGCTTTGATAACTATTAGCCAGGTGGAAATCCAACCTCCCTGGTAAAAACATAAAAAAAAAAAAACGTTTTCAAAGTCGTGAACACAGGCTGCTATTGTGGATTAATATTGAATGATATTTATATTGCAAGCAATTCATGAGAAATATTATTCTCTCTACAATAGTTTTCACTGAAGTAGGCACAGATACTATAAATGCATAAAGTCAAAAATACAGCTCACGTAGCCACCAAGGAAGAACTTTACAAAGGGAAATAGCCATTGCTATGACGGTCTCAAATCCCTTCAAAGTGTGCACAGAACACTACGAACCCGAAGATTTCCGTCCTTCTTAACACACCCAATGTACATAATTATTCCGAATACGCATTTCAGACTGGGGGGGGGGGGGAATACCATCGTATCATTTGGATAAGTGACAAAAACGACAAGACATTATTATATCTATCGACCTATTCGGTTTGGGCCCTGTTTTCCATGTTAATATCTGTTTCGGCCATAACCGGTAAGCTACGGGATGCCTACCTATAGTTGATTTATGCATTGACGTTTATAGCGATGCATCTAGATCACTGCGTACAAACAATCGAATAATCTTTTCTTCTCATTGTGGAATCTCGCCAGTTACTGCTGACATAAGTTACAGTGTTTGGATCCCTGAGCAAGTCTTTGCTGAGTGAAAGTTCAATGTCACACACACACACACATACACACACAGAAAAAAAAATCAAATTCCATGAAAAGAATAAGAGAAAAGAGAAAGTAATTAGCGACAGTAGTGAAAATCACATGCAGAATATATAGATATTCATGTTTATATACTCATGCAAATAAGGCACTATAACTATACACAGTACTTACCCCCGTAACAAGTCACGTTGATCTTGAATTTGACTGGGTAGGTATATATAAGTACTGTATCCATAGCTTCACTCGATGGGTAAGAGATAAAGTGGAGGAAGGCTGGTTTTGACCGAGAATTAGGAAAGAAGTCTTCGTGTTTGATATTTCATCGATAATATTGAATATCGTCACTCTGTTGTTAATGGACTCCAGGGTAGACACAATTCGCCATCCAAGAGGTGCCCGTAGAATCCAACTATTACCATTTTTAACGCAGCTTCTGTCACACCATATCTCACGTTCCAGTGGCTTTCCCGAACAGTTTAAAGGAAATTCAGCTGGAGATTAAAAAAACAACAACGCAATGATAAACAGATCTTGTGGTATTTTGTTTTGTAAAAAAAAGAGAGAAAAGCACAATGAAAATATTTATAGGAATAAGGATACTGTATTCAGCAAAAGCTTCAAAAACAATCTACCCCACTTTCTATTTCTAGTGGTTCTTTCGTCTTTTTAGATGTCATAAGACAAAAATGTTGTAGACTTTAACAAATGTATCTCAATGAAAATTGTAGTGCTTTTAGTACTTTTGAAAGTCTGAATAAAATGTTAGGTATACATACCTGTCGTTTGTAAGTCTAGCGCTGAAGAATTCACGAAAGGACAGCAAAAGATGAAACAGGCAAACCAAAACCAACCGGACTGCATTCTTCCTTCCATTGCGAGAAAAGCAATATGGAAAAACGATATCTGACTATGGTAATTCTCAGAATACTAATGCCCACGCCAAGGCAGTCTAATTTACTGCATAATGAAGGTATAAGATATATTTGTTGTTCTATTATCCTTCCCTTTGTTGTTAAATGTAGAATTGAGCAGTGTCCACTTCTGCTTATTTTGTGCCTGCTGATGCCATTCAAAAAGTAGAATCAGATTTGCTCACGTGAGACTGCGCAACTGCACGACCACTCCCTGCGTTTACCTTTCGAAGTTGAATTGTGATATCTCTTCATGTTTCGAAGGCCTTCAAGGAAGTAGTGCATTAAGAAATGCAGTAACCACTTGAAAATGTCAATCAGATGTTCTCTTTGCATAACAACAGAAACTCTGTCCCTCGATAGATATGATTAGTTTAATTACTTTTGTTTCTGCAATTTGTTCTGCTTTATAGGGCAATAATGGCTCATGTCCTTTAACAATCTGCATGCCTGATATCTACACTCTTCACTGCGTGTGATTCAAATCATCGTGCCAGATGTTAGTTTTGAACATCAAAGTAATTTATGTAGGATGTTATGATCAGCATAACTTGGAGATGCTTGGGGTGGTTAGAACGTTAAGATGATCTTCTTCAGACCCTCTCTCAAGGCATCTTGAAGAAAGAAAGGCATTTTTAAACATTTTTAGCCCCTGTATGAAACTCAAAACTGTTAGGCAAGTGTGATTAAAAGCAGTGAGTACTAATACAGTTGTTAATTTGAGGTCATCCCAAGAGAATGACACGCACGAGTCATACGGCCCACGAGTTAAGCATTGAAAGAAAGTCCACGGGTTATACAGCCCATGAGCTCGACACGAGGCAAATAAGGCCCATGAGTCCGACACTAGGCAAAAAGGCCCACGAGACATTAAAGTGAACATTAAAATTTGGCACAGATTTATACTCTGTGTTTATGCTATAATGTAAAATTCATACGATGTCTGCGGTAATGCAAGCACTTTTGGATGAATTCGGGAAAAATTAGCGAAGGTTTTTCTGACGTCAAACAGTAGCAAGGCCAGCGAATGCTGACAATGACCTTTGGCGAAGCGTTCGGGGCGGGTAAGTGCCTGAGAGACATGGAATTTTACCTTCTATTTGAAGATTATTTGGTTACTGTTGATGTTTTAAAAGCAGATCATTCAAAATGAAAGATTTACTTTGCAAACGTTAGATTCACTTTGCACTGGCATGGCATTTATCCCGACTAGATACCAATTAAACGCTCACCAAGGAAAACAGTTACACCTTTGAGAATGGGCGTTTTCTTCTATCGCTCCTCGCCTATGGAGCTTCATCCCATATTTTTTTTCCGTGAAATTGACATGGTAAAGCACTTCAAAACCTCACTCAAGACTCAATTTTCTTAACCAGGCATTTAATTGCTAACTTTCTTGCAGGAATCTGCGCCTTTGAATGTTTCTGTATACAACAGATATTTTGACACTATACAAAATCATCATCATCATCAGCCTGTGCATTATCTATAGAACGTAGTCTGCTCTTGCTTGCTGATTCCATTCAGTGACGTCACAAGAGGTTAGTATCAGGCGTATTTTGCGAGATTCTTTAGGTTTTTGAAATAGACAGGAGAATGGTATTCTCCTCGCTTTATATGTTGCACACATCATTTTCGTGAGGTCGGGAATTGTAATAACTGGAGCAAGCTTTAAAACTCTATTTGCAATTTCACGAAATGTTATTCATGTTGAATATCTTTGAATGTGGGTTTAAGCCCCGTGATGTAATGAGTGTCGAACTCGTGGGCCTTGTTTATCTATCTATAGTGTTGGACTCGTGGACTGTGTTTGCCTAGTGTTGATTCATCGGCTTTATTTGCCTCGTGTAGTGTCGAGTTCATGGGAAGCATGGCTCGTTAGGTCTATGACGCGTGGGCTGTACGACTCGTGGGTGTCGAACTCGTGACGTGCACCCGTGAATTTTCCTTTCCTTTGCAGAAAGCCTTATCATCTATCAATCCAAAGAACGAATCCATTTCCTCCTTTTTTCTGTTTGACATGAATTTGTGATATTTCTAATTATTTCAAGAATAACTCTACCTTTCAATCTTATGAATCAAAAGAATAAACGCTCATTTAATGTATACAAAGCGGGGTCTCTTTTTTTCGGTCTGTTCTTTTCTTTCCCATCATCTATAAGAAACCTAATGTCTCTGTTTTAAGTTTTTGGTCATAAAATACTAACATGGACTTAACTGCAAATGTGTAAAGATGAATAGTCACTATCAATTAAGAAACAACGGAATATCACGACTTAATTTCGGTTAACCTAAAAATGGCGATGAATGATTCATTGTGGAAAAGTACAAACCCGGAAGCGGTTTACCACTGCAGGGACTTTTAAACTGAAGGAAACTATTATTCAGCAAAACTTTCTGTCAGAAAAATCATTGCACAATCAAACTTATCTTTTACGTGGCCACTAAGACCAGGCGTCCACTAGGGCGCGGACAAGACGTGGAAAGCAAATTTGGTAATTCCGCACTCATTCGGCAACCAAAAGTGGATGTAGCACTCTTCGCTCTGAGTAAAGTTTTTTTTTTGTTGCGTTCTTTTCAGAAATCATTTTCATTTGAGGGATTTTTGATAGTTGCTATATATAGTGCATCGTTTTGTTCTCTTTAAATGTAACCGCCCAACTCAAAATCCACAAAAGTGGAACTAAGTCAAAATCTTATACTGTGTGTGTACATATATATATATATATATATATATATATATATATATATATATATGTACATATTATATATATATATATATATATATATATATATATATATATATATATATATATATATATATATATATATATCAAAGTACTATGTTATAAGCTTGGAAAATTATTTAACTTGTTTGATAATGACCATCCTAACACATTCAAAGGAGATCAGGGCCGAAGCTAATCGCAGCATCTCTCACAGCTGGTATTTGAAGTAATAGGCATGATAGGGCAAAGTGAATGTCGGCTGGTGTGACCTCCATGACGGCTAGCAGTCAAAATGTAATGAGAAAAATCGAAAATCGGCTCCCAATTTATAACCTTGCCCTATTTCCTCATACTGTCCGCATATCTAACTCTTGTTGTCCGCAAGTCATCCTGATTGTCCTCGTTCATGATTTTGCCACTGGTGTAATCCTAGATGAGTCTGCGCTGTTCGGCTACGATTAGCATATTCCGGGGTTCGCGCTCTTCCTGAGTGATTCCTAGGACATTCCTAGGAATGTCTGCAGTCAGTTGGCAGAGATTCCTAGGAATGTCCCAGAACAAGCCGATTTGCTCACTTCGTTCGCGTCTGATGCGGATAGGATGCCGAAATGACAGAATTTGCTTCCGCAACCTCTCCTAGGCTTGTCCACGCCCTAGTGGACGTCAGCCCAGGAAGTAATGATCGTTATTAGCAAGCAACCACGGAATCGAATGCTTTGGTTTCCCTGCGAAGGGCTAGGCAATGGGATAAAGTGCCTTGCTGATTGGGCACAATCGCTGCAGGCAGGGGATTCAAAACAAGTACAGCCTGATTGATAAATCACGGGCTTATCCACTGAGATCCAACAGCTCCATTGATTTCACTGACATTTAAAGCACGTTAAGATGCGATTTAAGCCATTAAAACTTTGAAGTGTTGATGTCAAACAGCATCCCTTTTGCGTCTAAATTACTCAATGGAGAATTACAAACATTTCGTTCAATGTGAAAAAAAAAAACACCGGAGCTATTAAAAAGGGGCAACAAGAACATTTCTGTACCAATAAGCAACGTACACTCAAACATACGCACACACCTACCTCGCCCTTCAAAGATTGACACGTCATAAGCCCAACAATCACTTTAGAAAAGAAAAATTTAACCCCAAAACCAAACAAACAAAAATAGAGCATAATTATGTGCATCTTGTACTTGATGTTCGAACGGCATAGTTGACCACCTACGCAAAGGTAATATCTATAATTAAAAAAAAAACCAACCACACACACACCATTATGATACATATACAAAAGTATCCAAGACATAACTCACAACACTTCCGCATGCAGTTTCACAGGCAAATTACACATACTGCACCGTAGATTACCCCCACCCCCACTATGTAACATGCTTGTTATCTGCTGTAATAGGTTTTACTGTAAAGAAGCATTCTGTTTCAATTATGATAACTTAATATTGACAAGTATGTAGATCTTATTCTTCTTCTTCTTCTTCTTCTTCGTGTACAATATAATGTATATGCATGCAAACAAGGCAAATTTCCTAAGTGGACGATAAAATAGAACTGAACTGAACTGAACTGAATAAATTTGTTTAAATATTTTGAATGGCTGATTCAGTTGCATTACGGGATCCCGTTTAACAATTTGTTAGTATACGCTCTCTACATTCACACCAAGCACACAAGCCACAGTCATTAGAATTTGAATCAGAACTGTCTTTCATCTATTAATAACACGGCGAATGAAAAGCAAAAAAAAAAAAAAAAATGTCCAGCAATTAGAATAGATGTATCAATTAAGATTGCATCCAGTAGGCAGAAATCTGGAGACTCTCATGCCTCTCATGTCTATTTCCCTGCCCATTATTAGAAATTTGTTAGGCACCGAAAGAGTTAAAAAGTGTCATATATATATATATATATATATATAATATATACATTAGAGTGCGAGAAGGGGTCCCGACCATGTACAGAACCAGAACCGTGTACAGAATGTGTATCATGATTTTCAAACCCCTGATGAAGGTCTAAACAAGCCCGAAAACTCGGCAATAAACACTTACGTTGATCACTAGCTACGTCCAAGAATGCTCTTATCTTGTCGCACTATATACATATATATATAGCAATCCTCATGTATGTGTGTAAATATGTTATTCTGGATTATAAGAAGGGCCTAAGTCCAAATCTGGCTATCATCCTTTGAGATCCCTTCAGAAGTAATGTTAATAGAGATCTATACAGTCATTCGTATACATATTTCACATTTTGAAGGGATGGTATAGTTTTGGTTGAGATGGAGCCTCAGATTTTGTGAGATAATGAGAAACCTATTATAATATAATTATGATATAAGGGATCCGAATAAAAGGTCAGACCCACCTTTTTATTATAATCGCGTTGTTTTACTTTGTTTTCGGATCACTCAGCCATTTCAAAACCGATTTTCATCAAAAAAAAAAAACTTTGAATTCTTCTTAGAATTGTATGCTCTCTAGCATTTCATAAGTGGTTTCTGAGTATCTCGTAAAAAGTTAAAAACTTAATCCTCATCTCAACCAATACTATATATACCATCCATTTAATTTTTATATATAACACACCTGTGATTTGAAAATCTAAAAATTCTTGATGTTATCTGCAGTTGTTTAGTTTTCTCGAAAGTTCTTTTTTTTCTCATGGGCATATGGTTCTTTCTTATATCTAAGTTTACATACAGGGTTAGACTAACTTTTCTCTCTCTCTCTCTCTCTTTCTCTCTTTCTCTCTGGTGTCCTATATACGTAGGAATACTATAAAAACACATATACGCACGAAACGTAGACTGCTATACAATAATTATAATTATTAGAAGATTGTTTTTTATTTTGCATGTAAGCCCCTGCTTTTCTTCGTACATTTTTTCATTGCACTTTTATCACAATTAGGCCTACATACGCATAAATGGTATCTTATGCATTCTGTTCCATGTCGGTAAGCGTAATTGAAACTTTACTCCTTCATAGACAGCTCAAAAGCTTTGTGGACAACGCATTTTTTCCTTGAAAAGAGAAATAATCCTCCACGAACGCAAATTCACCGCACAAAGGCAATAGACAACTGCTTTAATTGATTGTTTGCTTTAGTAACCAACAATAAAGTGATGTTGATGTTAAGTGCATCTATTTTTACATAGGAAATTAGCCTACAAAATGTCAAATAAGATTACGTGCGATTCTTGAGTCATTCAGCTGACCTGACTATAATAGGTTCACTTATGTCACCTGTTTTGAGTCCTCACGTAAAATTAGAAGTGGCAACTTTGTGTTGGTGTTGTGATGCACTGTCACATATATGATAAAATATAGGAAAACGTTCATGTCATTTCTGTTTGAACTGTACATATACAGTCCGACCTCTCTATCCGGACATGTAGTGACGTGTGCTAATGCGGATAAGGGATTTGGCCGGATACGGGAGACTCAATGTTTAATACGCGCAGCTACCGAAGAACGATCGCCCGTACCGTGCCTTGATTTAATGACAAATTTTCTGTCCATGTTCTTGCGATGATTTGGGGGTAGTAAATGTCCGAATGCATGTTAGAAGAAAATTAGATGTAAATGTATCTTCATTATGTGGAGAAAAATATCTAATTCATGTGGGTTCGTCTCGGAATGTTTGAGTTTGAAATCCCCCTTTTCCCCGTAATCATTAGATTAAAAAAAAATCACGCCGAGATCTCATCCCGATAATAGAGAGATCCGAATAAAGGGAGGCCGGAGAGGAGAGGTCGGACTCTTTGTAATTGACGATTTCTTTGCCGTTCTTTTAATAGGATTATGGTAATAATGGGCACAAACTTTTCATCATTGAAAAGCACTCCAGAAACTTATTGTTTTCTGACGGAACATATCGGTTAAAAACATTACACATATTAACGTAGAAAAACAAACATTATACATACAAGCGTGTCCAACGTTACGATATTAAACACGAGATAACATTTCACTCCAGTCCAGCGATGAAGACAATACCGTGAGTGAATGGAATTCTTTAAAATCATACCCTATTCTTTTGGTCCCACTTAATAATTGTAACGGTTTTAGCATCACACACAATATGTATCAATTAAACATGAGTGTGATGTTCTGTCAAGTTCATACGTCGTCTATGTAATCATGATATGCATGGTTTAGTAATGGATTTATTCTGATCTCACTGCGACAATTTGGTTGCTGGTGCTGTTTCGGTATATACATTCTGTGAGAACTCATAGTGCCTTCTTTCAAATAGCCACCTACATATTAGCGTAGTTCATATAGGTTTCTTCCTGTATCGTTGGCTCTGACTCAACCCTAGAAGCTCCTCGTGTTTTATCCACCTGTGCATACAGCTCCTCACACGGTGGCAGTTCTACGATCGAAATGTTACCTACTGTTTTGTTCACCGTCGCGTACATGTCCTCTCGGGTTTGGGATCTTGACGTAAAACTCTCCGGGTTCTGAATCTCAGTGTCGTGACAACCATTGAAGCTGTCCCCTTCTATTATCTTACAACGAAGATCATTGGCGAAGTCTTTTTCAGGATTCAACAGACTATAATCTCCAGAGTCAAAAGCTTCAGGACATCGCGGTTGCTTGTTGGTATCAATGTCACTTTGTTGCTCCGGATTCAGTTGATAGTAGAAGACGTCTTCAGAAGGCATGGCTGTCATGGCATCCTTGCTGGAACAGGAATTACTATATTTTCTGTCAGGGTAGATCTTATGCTGTGAAGTTTGACCAATAGGTGACAGACCAGGGTTGCGACTTCCTGTTCTGTCGTCAGGGAAAGCATGATTGAGGCGATCGTACTCGCTTTCTGTAGGCATTTCGGATGAATCGTGAAATAACGTCAGTGAATTGTAATAACTGTCATCAAACAAGCATGCTTTACCAGTGGATCTAATGGCACCATTCATCCTCCCGTCCGATTTGCAAAGGTCTACATCCTGGTAGTCATTATCATCTCCATAAGCACACGCTGGTGGGTCCAGAGATGTCTCCTGCAGGCCACAATATTCATTATCAGAAGGAATATTCATTGAGGTCAAAGAAGTGCCGATGCCGGTATTTATGTGACTTTCGTCAGGAACTGCACAAGGGAAGCCACGGTTTATGCTGATAAAGGTAGAAAGTCCCTCGTCTATCTCTTCAGCATCCTGGTAGATGTGACTAGTGTGCCCGAGATGGCCCCCTCTGTCTCCGACGGTGTTGCCAAGAATATGAGGCAAAAAGCTACCAGCTGTTGTAGCATTAGGATTGGTAGCGTCCGACAAAACGGTATGATCCGTCGTGATTGGCTCTTGTACAGAAGTGTCGATGGGATTCATGTGAAGCTGTCCGCCATTTGGGTGAACATTTGGCTGATGCGAAGTTTGGGATCTCCAATGTCTGCAATTTAATGGGGAAATTGAATTTATTGTTTTACGCATGTGACCGTGCATCGCAAAGCCACCAAAAAAATCGCCATACATGGATTTTTAGTTTGTGGAAGAGCAGAATCTAAGATTTAAAATGAAATATATACGTCAGTGCAAACAGACTTGCCAAACCAATTTAAACAATGGAAAGACAGGCACACTTTGCAAAAGTGTGTACTCAAAAGAGAGGCTTTAAACTTTAGGGTCTATACGCAAATGCGTAATTTCCCCCAGCTGTCTGCAATGAATGGAACAAAGAAAAAAGATATAAATTTCCATGAAAATCACAATTAAGTGGTTATTAAACTAAACTGAAAGTTTGCTCATCATTAAAGTACGTTATATTTATGGCCAATATAAACTTCAAATGCAACATTAGTGTGATTTCAATTATTAGAGATGAAAACTGTTTGCTGTTTGAAGGGTTTCTAGTGTTTTAAATCGGTAAATCTGAGAAAGCCTACATCAGACCGAAACAAAGTATTTGAAAAACTGCAAAAGAATCATGGTGCGCAATCACATAGTATAATGTCGTTGTATCGACAACGCTTGACGCGTGACCATGTAGTTTAGCGTAATAAAGTCGGGAATCCTAGAGCTGACAAAAAGAGGATTATTCATTTTGCCCTTTCTTAGTGTTCACCCGTGCCACTTTACTTTTGATTAGGTTCATTTCAATTTGAAGGTCTAGTAAGCTTGACTTCCTACTGTTATATCATTCGAGGCTTTCTCCCTGCACACTATTCTGACGACTGGTGAGAATTTTCAATAATTAAAGACTCGGATAGCACTGGAAAATGTGGGTGTCCGATTGAATCGGTCTTAATTCGCTGCCCACCGAGGCATATTCTAAACAACGAATAGTGCTCGTCAGCCAGTTGTTTTAGGGACGATTCTAGTCAAGATTTTTCTTCTCCCCTCCCCCCCCCCTTTTTTTTTTTTTTTTTTTTTTTTTTTGGCTGAGCATGTACTTGCACATCAGTGATCAGTGATAAAACTGTGCACAATTTGTTACGGGGATTTTCGAATATACCCGAACCGGGCCCGCCTTTCGAATTCATATATCCCCACGATACGTGGTCTTTAAAAGATGCAATTTTTATTTCAAAAAATTATAAGAATCATATTTACGAGATCAGCAAATCAAATCAAGATGAATGTCTTTTATTGTTTTAAAACAATACCACAAGGCTGACTCAATACTTGGACTTGGACTGGGAGAGATACTCATCTCGTATGATAAGCCTGCATTCACAAATTGGCAGTCTAACCACTCACACACGCTTGACAGCCTCCAAAATTCAACTCCACATCATTTTGTCTTTGCTTGTTTTTCTGTGTTGTCCGTATCCTTTTCTCTAGTTTTTTGACTGTGTATACATAGGCGGCTCCTTGCCATTGATTTGGTGGTGGTTTTCGTAAAATATGTTGAAAAAAAAATACTGTATCAATGAAAGTTTTGGGCGACAGATGGAATAATAACATGATAAAATGTCTGGCGACCAGAAACTCGGGTTTTCGTGAAAACAAGTCCACCCACAATAGTTATGTAAGAAGAATACAAATCAGCAAACTTACTTCAACATTCATGTGCATTCAGTAATGTACCCTCACTTCTGAATATGCTTTATTTGTTTCCTGGGTTGCATACAATGATTCCACACCCTAGATTTACAAACTAGTTTTCACAAAAATTCACCTTTTCTGTTGATGCCTACACCAAGCGATGGATAGTATGCCAACCACAGCAAAAACAACGAGAAGGGTTCCCAGGATGTACGTAATATAATTATCCTCGTCACTCTCAGGAACTGGAAGATAGAGCATTAACTTATTTAAGATATAAATACACAATATTTATATAGATGTACACTGTATATTCCTAATGTCACATTTTATTTCGATACAATTACTAAAAGATACATGTCATTATAATGTTTAATAAAACATCTATATTGAAATGAATTATAGATTATTTAAACATACATACTATGAAAATAGTTTCGATAGTAAAGTAGTAAAGTGTATTACATCAAAATCTGATCTATATAGGCAGCGGGTTTAGAATTTCCAAAATTATAAAAGAATAACGGGGGAACAAAATATGGTCATTGATATTGCTTACTTTATACTTCACAGTATCACTTGGCCCTTTTGCACAATGACAAAGATGTAATTTCATTGCACTTGTAACCTATTTTCCCTCATTAAGCTTTTTTTTTCAGGAAAATGTCTTTTCATTGGATCACCGAATATTTGCGTTATGATAGTTGCATCACCACGAAAATCTGACAATCGATGAATAACAGTTTTCTATTTAGTTCCTGTTGAAGAACGGTGCTTTGCAACATTTCTTCATGGACATTTTTGTTATTCTTGTATAAGAATTAAACACTTCTTCTCTCTGAGACAGTAACAACTTCAAAATTTGAATCCAGTTCATTGATTCATGATGAATTCACTATGAACAAACGATGAAGAACCAAATCTAGTGTGTTTCCATCTAAACAAAGTGGTGAAACAAAAATGTATTTTAGGCAATAATTGCGGAGTAGTCCTAATGTAATTATGCGTATGCAATTAATGCGTTAAGAGGTAAAAGTGGAAACACTAGAAGCTAAAACATATATATATTTTATTTTTTACTATCATACGGGTCGAATCAATTACTTAACTCACCTGACTGAGACGTTTCAGTTGTCACTCGCAATGGCGTAATGTCTTGGGTAGTCTGCGTCTGCCCTGTGCATTGAGATACAAACCTACTGCAATCATTGATGGTATACATGCTGATGATATAATGTCCTGAACTCCTATTCTCAAGACGGAAAATACGTTCATCATATAATTTTATCTATCTGTAAGATATCAGACTTTTGTACGTGGTGATAAAAGTATGAAATTTGTAGACCGTGAATGCTCATAATGAAGATGTTGACATTACACAGGCCGCCGAACCTCACCCCACCCCCCCCCCCCAAAAAAAAAAAAAAAAAAAAAAATCTGGCTCTCCCGAAACAAAAATAAGGGGAAGAGGACTCAGAAATCCTCATAGCAAAACATCAAAACAAAACAAAATCCAAAATTCCGCCATAACATTCTTCCCCTCAAAGGGAAATATATACACTACACAAAAAATTGAGCCTCGACCATGGCCTCGACCCTCTTTGGCGCAATCATCGCCCTATCAATGCCTGCGAACTTCATAGTAGTAAATTACCATCTTTTTTGTTGGTGGTGATGTTTATTCCAAGCGCATAGGGGCCTTCGAGCTTACACTCTAGAAAATTCCAGAGAGCAATTACTGTTAACATTGCGATCACTTTATCATTGCACACAAAGTTTTGCTCATATTATGTTACACCGTACTTGCCAATGTAGTACATACCCTGAGCAGTGCTTTCTATACTTTGTGTAGGCATCGTGGTGATATTGCCATCTTGCCACTCTGCGTCTGTGAACAAACATTCCCATCCACAAAAACAATGACAAACTAATGAAAAGATGTGTGAAAGCACAGCAAAGAAAGGATGAATTTCAGTAACTTCATGGGGTTCAAATCAGTGGTGCCTGTGGTGTCGTAATCTCACGTGATCAGGTGGTAAAAATGCCTATCTCTTTGGTATATTTTCAAATTAAGAGAAGGAAGACATGTAGTGAGCATTTCAGAGCACGTATCCTGCTCATGAAGAAGATATACCGATTATAAAGATATATTGATATTTCCCGATGAATTACTTGACGGGATATAACACGATTGTGTATAATTCCGAGAAATGGGAAATTTTGTCGGTAAGCATTGTCTCATGTCGATGCATTTGAATGACTACTAGTAATTTCATTTTTTCTCCTATCATGCCTATCAAATATGCCAGTATTAATTCCCACTGGTGCGCTCTACGTGATGTGTTTTAGGTGAAGGCTCAAATGGCACACGTTTTTATCATCCGCACTCAGATGACGATAACTCTCGGAAAGTATAATGCTTACACACACACAAAAAAATAAAATCCGCAAAAAAAAAAAAATAAAATATCATTTGCAGTTCCTCCCTTTCAGGTATAATGTAAAATGCTGTCTTTTCATTTCTCTTAAACTACTGCATAAAGCAGAGATTTTTAAAATCATAATCACTGATGATATATTGTCAAATTAATTTCAGGAGATGCCGTTTGTTTTACTTTCGACTGCTTGGCAAGAAGGGACTGAAGCGTTCCAAACTGGGAAGTAAGTCGACCATCCTGGTAGTCCCACACACTGCAGTATCGCACTCCCGTTGATGGTGTAACCTTTGTCACAGGTGAGAGTTATCTTCGACCCGAAGCTCGTGATATCCGAGTCCCAACTCCCATTGGACACAACCCCAGGATGATCACAAAATCCGACAGAGACTTTCAGTAAAGGAGACATGTATAGGGAATTCCCATGAGCCATGAGGGAAAACTTGAAATAATCATATCATTACGATATGTTACATGGAATAATTATTATGAAGAAAGATACTATAATTATGTAAACAGATTCACTTTTGTATCTCTTTTGGTAAGGTTCAGATGCCTGTTCATCTGCCAAATTAAAAGACTAGCTGACTAGCACAGAACGTAAACATAATTATAAACATTGATTGTATACGATAACAGTAAATAATTATATATGATGAAGTTTTTTTTTTTTTTTTTTAATAAAACATGTTAAAGGTTTGAACCTGACAAAGCATATTACAGGTATTAACAGTCGCTGACAAATTATACTGTCGTCATTATCATCACTGATGCTTGCCTACATTTATTTCACTCTCTGATGTCAAGAAATCTTTGCTTGTCGAATTACTCACGGTTAAATGAATGATGTCGGTTGATGGAGTCAAATTCTGTCGCAAGTGGACATGCCCATCTGTGAGAAAAGTTTCCGCCAGAAATGATCTGCGCATATGTTTCAGACTGAAAACAGGTGCACAATTCTCGATGCATGACAGCAACGCCATTGCTTTCGGGCTTTCTTCTACAGGTAGACATGCACTCGCCGTCCGAATCAACGCCAAATCCGGTGTTAAATGCTGTTTGAACGTTTAGTTGGTTGTCTTTGTAGCATCCAAGAAATGCAGGCTCTACGCAGTGACAGAATATTATGATTATTTCAACCTTCCAATGCCTGATACTTTGAAGTGTGCATTATGGCCAATATATTTTAACAACAGCTAGTCACAAATCATCCCTGAAATTACAGTTTGATAAATGATAAGTGTTTCTGTTTGAATACAGGTTAATCACTTTACGTAGCGCCTGAAAATATCAAACACATACATACATGCATACATACATACATATATGTGTGCATGTGTCTGTGTTTGCGTGTGTGTGTGTGTGTTGACAGCGGAATCTATGGTTTTTAACAGTGTCGAGTTTCACTCCACCGTACACAATTAGCGTATAAAAGAACACTATGTTCGTATACATCAAACACACTAATTCACTCTTTCTATGCGACGTATAATTATGTAGAGTCACGCAAAATCATAAGAATAGATATCAATATGTTTGCGAATGTCTGAACTTTATGATTTATGAATGATAAAGAATATATAAATGTTTTCATATGACATTTGGAATCTCTTACCTCGGCATTGGAGTCTAACAATTCTGTTTGAGAAACACTCGGTTGCTGTCATTAAACAGTCCATTACACGCAGCGAATCTGTGCATTGATATTGTACAAATCGTTCATGAAATCGATAAAGTTTAAACGCCGTTTTTCTCATAAAAGTTTGATACACAGATAACGGTTCTCATGTGTAATATGTATGTAAAAAGAAAATAGATACAAAGTAACAAAACATAACGACAATATCAGTAATGATTTGGGCATTAATAAGTTTGTGTGTAGAGAAAACGAATCTTATTCTAATGAACGTTTGATTGCTGCATTTATACCATTAAGTTCTGTCATCCAACTTCAAAGAACGTAGTCATTTGTAAGTACTATTTTCCATCATTGTGTATGTCTGTAGCAAGAAAACTTGCGTATAGTTTGAAAAGATAGTTTATTATATAGCCTAAGGAGTTTTGAAATATCGGGAAATTAAAACTGTTGCACGTTCAGAAAACGAACCATCGCAAAGACAATAGGCCTTTCCAATTGGTAATTAGCTTCTAATCTGTATGCATATTATTCCGCTGTTACCTTCACGACATGACAGCACTTGAGCTTTTTTTCGTGTTGTCGTCGCAATTGAGGCCAAACTCTGACCGGTATAATCCTTTGCCGTCGGGAAGCCGAGCTCTTCACAGACCAGTTCAGCTGCTTTGGGGGTAAATCCATCCAAGCAGACGTATCGGTCTGATTCGATGACCAACAGGCCTTCAATGGGAGAGGATCCATCAACCAGCTTCACTGTTGGTATCCCTTGAAAATTAATTACCCAGGTTCGAAATATTACTTGGCAAATGGTTTGGGGGTAACTAATAATCTATAAGCAATCATTCACCATGTTCACGTCGTAGCTCATCCGAGGTGAAGACGATTATCAGAATTATGGTCTAGACCCTTCTTCGAGTTATACGCTGTTTCCCCTAAACGGTTTCTCAAAAGGAACAGAAGAAGCAATGCGATTTATAATTTTCTGTTGTTGTTTTTGACGCAGATCGCACTCTACTTTATTTCTCCTCCCCACATTATTTTGGGAACAATATGACGAAACTGAATAAACTTTCGTGAGTCAACTGGCATCATCATGCAATTCATATACGTGACCTAAAGATCAATAATAATGCTTATTATTCTAGAGATTATTACCGAATGTCGAGATATCAATTTATTAACTAATAGTCGGTAAGCCTACTTGACGGCTTTCTGTTCATCCGGTATTGGAATAAACATTTGTACCAATTTGAGTACAATATACAGTACAATAATACATTATGACAGATAAGGATATAGAATAATGGCTATTATGTGAATTGACTTTCACAACAACACTCATGGGCAACAACACAACACATGGTCAAGGACATTAATAAACTCTTTCTGTTTTGCATTTTTTAAAAGAATAATGGCCAGGATATCTACCAACGAAGTATAAAAAAAAAAAAAAAAAAAAAAAATGTCAAATTTGCCGGATACTCCCCATTGCAATTGCCGTCGAGTATCTTCCAGGACAAAGTACTGTCGCAAATTTTATTTCGTATGTTTCTCTTCCCTGAGCCATATCAATCCCATGAAATAATTTGATTTAGTTTAATTCAGTTCATTTTCATATTTTTGAATGAAGGAATGTACATCAAATATGATAAGATAAAGTGAATCAAATTATCCAGCTAGGATGCACAGTAAATTATTGTAAACATGTTGCATCATTTGATTTGAAAGATTGATTGTATTGTGTGGTAAATGTATGCCATTCGTCGTCTGTCTTTTATTTTCGATAACAAGACCCGAATAAACTGACAATAAATGTTCAATGTCTACTCTGATCTCGATGTAAGTTCTGCTGTTGCTTTGCTTGCTGCCTGAATAATCAACAGTAGAACAATTCAATTTGTGTAATGATGATTCAGTTTTGCAGTCACGTCTAATAAAGTATGTAAATAAACACCATAATATGCACATAAAAAAAATTATTGTAAACATAATCATTAAAAAAAACATGGCGGTCACTCTTCGTAAATTTGGCTCTCTGTATAAATGCTAGAGAAAAATGATGGAACCTACTTAAAAGCAAGCTTGTTAAGCGTAGGTCCCAAATTCTGAACAGAGGGTACAAAAACACATTGGGAGCACGGGTGCAACATAGGACCAAAATATAAAAAAACAAAACTGAAAGGCAAGGATATCTGGGAAATAATAAATTTTTCTCAAATACATATAGCGAAAACAAACAAATAACCACATTCTGCAGATGTATATGAACAGTTGTTTTAGGGATGTTAACAATATGGTGTGACAATACGATTTGAACAATACTGTAAACACTCGACATGTGGGTCCTCAGAAGAGACATGGGAAGCCTTTGTAAGGGAGAGAGAACATGCATGTACCAAGGAGGTTTTATACATTGGAGTTCCAACTGGGTGTAATTATTCCAACAGTTGTCAGATTTCTATTGATGTACAAAAGAATTCCACAGGCATGACAGGTGCACTTGTGCCTTTGATGATCGATGTTTCAAGCCGCCGTCTTGCTGAGCAATCTGAAGATTCATTTTGAACGTTATCATAATGTTGGTCATATTTTGCTTATTTATTTATCAAATGAAATGAAATTTCACTTAATGATAAAGCATGTAAAACAAAAGTCAATCCCTTTCAGAAATTTGTGCAAAAGTGTAAATCAGAGTTGTATCATATGAAAATGTTTAAAACTGTAGCATCCTGGAAAGCTGGTTTTATCACTTTTCCGCATAATTTCCACAAATGAAACTAATATGGAATAATCTTCAAGTATAATTCTTTATTGAGAGGTATATCAAATTAGTGCCCGGGCATGCCCAGTCGAGAAATGTTCATCTTTATTTAAGCATTTTTTGCTCCATTTCTATTCGCGCATCCTCGTGTCTGTACCACCTACCTTTTATAAGAAGGAATAGTGAGAAGTAATTACCATCACAAAGAAATATCTTCCTTTGAAAATGGCTGGTGATTATGCAATGAGACACGAGTCAATTGTCTTCGGCATGTGCGCGGTAGATCCTGGTTGGCACATGCTTCAAATATTTTTTAGCGGCGGCTTCGAACATCTAGCAAAGGAAATAAGACGGTTGTGACTCCATTCTCTAGAACCTCCTTGCATGTACTAACAAAAGATTTACCAGCTACTATCAATGACGTGAGTACAACCAAGGAGGTTCTAGAGAATTTAGTCACAACCGTCTTATTTCCTTTGCTAGATGTTCGAACCCGCCGCTCAAAAATATTTGAAGCATGTGCAAAACAGGATCTGCCGCGCAGATAGGAAGACAATTGACTTGTGTCTCATTGCATGATCACTAGCCACTTTCAAAGGAAGATATTTCTTTGTGATGGTAATTACTTTTCGCTATCCCTTCTTATAAAAGGTATGTGGTACAGACATGAGGATGCGCGAATAGAAATTGAGCAAAAAATGCTGAAATGAAGATGAAAATTACTCGACTGGGCATGCCCGGGCACTAATCTGATATATCTATCAATAAAGAATTATACTTGAAGATTATTCCATATTAGTTTCATTTGTGGAAACTAAGCGGAAAAGTGATAAAACCAGCTTTCCAGGATAGTAGGTTTTAAACATTTTCACATGATACAGCTCAGATTTACACTTTTGCGCAAATTTCTGGACGGAAATGTCTTTTGTTTTACATGCTTTATCATTAATTGAAATTTCATTTCATTTAATAAATAGATAAGCAAAATATGGCCAAAATTGTGATAACGTTCAAAATTAATCTTCAGAATGCTGAGCAAGACGGCGGCAAGGAACATCGATCATCAAAGGCACAAGTGCACCTGTGGAATTCCTTTGTACATCAATAGAAATCTGACAACTGTTTGAATAATCACAGCCAGTTGGAACTCCAATGTATAAAACCTCCTTGGTACAAGAAAGCCAGCTGTTAACGAGTTCCAAAGTCTGTACATTAGGAAGAAGTATACTAATGTGGAGGAATTAAAGAGCGCAAACAGCGAGGCTCAACTGATTTGAATGACAACAACCAAGCACAGCAGCAAAACGCGCATAAACAAGATAGAGAGAAATTTCATTGGACTTACGCAAATGTAATGATTCAATAAATTGTGTCCTAATTTGTATTGGGAGATCGTTCCAGTATTTCTGTCCTGTATATATAATTGTTTGTCAATCACTGAATATTTGTATACTGTACATAAAATGACATTTTGATACATTGCAGTATGGCTTCGATGAAAATGAGGCATATGACACGGCATTCAATTACTTTGTATACTTTCACTTTACTTCTATTTTATGTCACTGTTTCATCGCGTCTTTTACGTTTTAAGACTTGAATAATTTATTGTTTTTAATAGTAATGTGTGTCAACGGAGTGCGTCCTCGCTGTAGATTTTCATGTTTCACTCTTTTAAAAACACGATGATTAAACCACACGTCTTTTTTACAATTATTGTCAACTCATCCCTATATAGATCTTATGTTCTGTCATGCAGATTGAAACATCTGGTTTCGAATAACGGAGGGGAAACAAGTGTTGGAGTAACAGTCAGTGAACAGTTGTGTTCATGATGTGGAAACTACACTTACCTTCGTAACACTTCACGCTCATGTTGAATCTCACAGGGTAGATATATATACAATAACTGTAGCTTCGTCTGATGGGTGAGCGATAAAAAGGGAGAATACTCTGAGCCTTTCAATATCACATTCCGAGATTTCTTGTTTGCTATTTCGTCAAGTCTGTCGAATCCCACCACATTATTGTTGATGGAATTGAGGGTATAGAGGATTCTCCTTCCACGGGGTGCCTGCAGAACCCAACTATCACGATTGTCAGCGCAGGTTCGGTCACACCGTATCTCCCGTTCTGGAATCCCCGAACAATTTAGACTGAAATCTGCGTGATGATAAGGATAACCATGGGATAACAAAGGGTTCACGTAAATCAATGAATTATGAGAATAGTAATAAAAGGAACAATGAAACATTCCTCAAGTATTCGAGCTGATGTCAGTTTGGTGACATGATTGAAATCACCGAATCATATACTATTTCTTACCAAATTCTTTGAACGCATTCGTCTTCATTATTTAATAAGTTATATAATGCTTTTCTTTCAAAAGCGTAGCAGATTAAAAAAAAAATGATAAAGGTTAACTTAATAGAACCTAATTACTCGTGGGAATTGTTAGAACAGAGGTTCAAGCATATCTGATATAACATTCCATTCTTGTGTAAAGACTGACATGCAATAAGAACTGAGAAAGAGAGAAATGTGCGACATATGTCAATGATGGAAAGAAAATTGAAAGGTATACCTACATGTATTAGTTCCCAATGCTGAGGACTTCATAGAAGGATTGCAAAACGTGAAATGAGCAGAAATCCATACAAGGAATATCATTCTTTCCTCCATCGCGAAAAAGGGGGAATCATAGCACATCCACTGCAGATAACTCCGAAATACCAGCACGGTATTATACGAAAGACTGAAAGTCGGTGTAATGTTCCCTTGAAACCCTACATGCAACCGGTACGTGGAATAGGAATGAACGATAATTGCAGTTGATGGTACTGAGCTGATTGATGACGTTGGAGTATTATAAAGTCTGAGTGCGCATGATAAGAATGCGTTCGAGCATAATGAAATTGTAATTATCTCATAAAGCTGCCTGGGCTTTCAAGGAAGCGATACAGGAGGATCCACAGCACACAGTCACTCGAGAATGCCAATCATTATAGTTTCAGTAATATAACTCCCACTCTATCGTTTGAGATATTGTATTGTCATGCTACTATCATAGATCTATTATCATATTTCTGTGATAGTTACAGACTTTCATGAGATACTTTCGGACTACATTACTGGCTAAGTGCTTCCAGCAAGCTGAACGACTCCATAAAGAATTGTGCTGTACTATGATGCATGTTTTGAACACGAAATATGTAAACCAAAGTGATAAGCAAAACTCTTGAGGGTAGAAAACTACTTTCGACCCTTAACAAGTTCACAAAGCATTATCTCTTTTCTCCCCCTCCCCCCCCCTCTCTCTCTCTCCCTTTCTCTATCTCTTTGGCCTGTGCATTTTATATCATTTTAAATGTTTGAAAGTATTGGTGCAAGAAGCTGAACCCGCCTGTTTTGCTTTTTTCTTTTGTGAGTGCTGGATTCAAATCATTTCTGGATGATAAAACTCTTTTACAATTGAGGGCTTTGAAATATCAAAGGACAAATCCACCTTCATGAGGATTGAGTGAATGCATGCAGTACAGCATATCAGTGAAAGTTTGGGGGAAATCAGACAGTCAGTTCAAAAGTTTTGAATTTTTAAGTTTCTGCTCTGTCACTGCAGGGTGAGAAGACTATTACAGCTAGTGATGTTACATGTATAGAACAATGTTAAGAAAATATAAAGACATTTCAACATTATTTTCACTTTTCTCGCATCATTAAAAAGACCACTTGACTTGCCTCTTTCAGAAGGCAGGGGGATAATATAGGTTTCCCGCCTTATTTCATCAGATTTGCATTCGATTTCACGGACATGAGTGAGCACCACGGACACGAGTGAGCACAATTCTAAGTGCCCCTTCATCGTCACATATACCAGTGATCACCTCATCAAGTAGGAAACTGACCTACAAGAAACTGAGAGGGATGAACGTCGACAATCTTAAAGTCGTGCCAAATTTAAGTAATTCTTTTGTAGAGTCCAATTGTAATGTCTGTTTATGGAATGCACACTCTAAAAACGCAAATGTTGAATCAACATTTAAAAGGGCCGAGGAGTGACAGCATTTTTTGAAGTGTTGCATCCAACTTTTAAGATAACATTTTAAGTGTTGAATCTAGCAGGAAAACCAACACTTTGAAAATGTTGTCACTCCTCGGCCCTTTTAAATGCTAATTCAACATTTGTGTTTTTAGAGTGCACATTCTGTCAGAAACAAAACTATATGCATTGCTGAATATGTTCACGAACATGACTTCGATATCATGTTTATCACAGAAACCTGGCTTAACTCCAAGGACGATGTTGCGACACGGATTGTCGCCCCTACACGGATTGTCGCCTCCTGCTCGGGGCGACAATCCGTGACGGGCGTTGGCGGCACGGATTGTCGCCCCCTACACGGATTGTCGCCTGGCGACAATCCGTGTAGGGGGCTGGCGGCACGGATTGTCGCCCGCCCTCGAAGCACACTTTGCTGGGTAATATCGTTCTGGACATAATCATTAAAATACATTGAAATACTAACACATAACTTACATGGCTACATCAATGCAAACATGCCATGTAAAAAGTCATGGTGAGGTTTCAAGGAAGTGTGTATGTGCGCGTGCACATGATAATTTAGTATCCGTTTGTGCGCGCGTGTGTGTGTGTGTGTGTGATGGAAGAATGTGATTATTATGTCATTTTTTGCGTATGTGTTTTTTAGCTGCGCGTGGGGAGGGATACCTAGTAAGCTGCTGTTGCTGGCATAAACGTTGATATTGATTTTATCAGCAGCTTTGAATTTGATGAGTTTGTTTGGCAGATTTGTATAAAAATGAATTCGGAGTGGAGCTTGCGTGCGGGCAGATGCTGCTTTTCGGCTTACGGTCCATTATGTCTTATTTATCAACATTGGGAAATCGTTTCATCAGGAAGGAATGTGGTATCGGTTCGGGTGTGCGTCGGTATGTGGGAAGGGGGTTACATTTCGTTATTGCAAAAGTTTGTTACTCTGAAGGCTCATTCGTCCGAAGGCTCATTATTCCGAAGGTTCGTTATTCCGAATTTCATTTTTGGATCAACGAACCTCTAGGTATAGGGAATTGTGTGTTTCGGATATTAAAATGAAGCCTCGGAAAAAACGAAACTTCGGAATAACGGAACCTTCGTGTGTGTGTGTGTGTGTGTGTGTGTGTGTGTGGGTGTGTGTGTGTATGTATTTGGGTTGGTGAATGTGGGTGTGGGATGATTTAGGTTTTGTTTAATCAGGGGTTGGTGGGTTGGGGATTGGATTTGAAGAAGGATAGTTATAAATGGTATGACAGATGTTGGTAGGATTTAATATTTAGGATAGATGTAGGCCCTAGATTTGTTTCGGATGGGGAGGGGAGGGGGTGGTCGGGTTTTTTATGACTGATTTCATTCTAGATTCGTGTAATGTATATGTGTGTTTTTTTAATGTATATGCCCTTGTAAGTAAGAAGGTGTTACATGATCCAAACCAATGTATTCAAGGAATATAGGTTTGGTAGGGCCCTACATGTCAAAACTTTCTCGTGAAGAAATTATAATTAGGGTTGGTCTATAATCGAGTTATCTATGTTGAAGTGAGATTATTTGTGGTATAAATTGACAAATTGATTTGTTTCTGTTTCGAATTGCCATTTGTAACTGTTACACCCAGAATGAGTCGATTTATGAATGATTTGAATGAAATCAATTAATATCAAGGAAAAAAGTGTTGAGTTGGTTTATTTGCATTATGAGGATTTGTTTGAGTGTTTGTTGGTGTTTGTTTGTATTACGTATGTATTAGCGGTGTGCAATGGCAGTTCGTTTGTGCTAAAATCAACTAACGATTGACAATTTTTTTACGGCGTGTGGAAATTATTCGCTCATGCATAAAGCATGCCAAACCTATTCTGGGACAAAGAATAGTGGTATGGACGTTCTAGTTTATAAGACTGATGGAAGAAAATGACTGCAGTGAAAAATGAACAAAGACAAATAACATTTGGGGAGGGTACCTCCCTCGTATGTATTTTCTCTCGGTCTCTCTCTCGCCTAGCCTGCCTCACTAGCTCTCTCACTGCTGATATTGGTTCACACACCCATACTATTTTTAAATCAACGCTGGTGCGATTTTTTTAAACACGTGCTCATACATTCTGAAGGCGTTTGTATTGCCACAGTAGCGCCGCTATATTCCACATACACACGTAAGCATACAGGCACACGTATACACACAGACAAACAAACCACTACCACTATGACCACCACACATGCACAGTTTCTACATATTGTATTATTATACTCCAAACACACACAAATACACACATTTACACATACACACACACACACACAGACGCACAACAAATCATACACATCACATATCATGCAGCTCACAATACACACACACACACACACACACACACGCACACACACCCACACACACACACACATACGCATAACTTACCAGTCATACCCATCCCACCAAAGCTTAACACCGGAGGAACCACCCCGAGCCTGGGGCGACAATCTGTGACGGGGCGACAATCCGTGTCGCAACAATTTTTTTGCCAACACGGATTGTCGCCTTCGAGGTCAAAAACTGGGAACTGCACAAGCGTCACGGATTGTCGCCAGGCGACAATCCGTGTAGGAGGCGACAATCCGTGCCGCCAGCGCCCGTCACGGATTGTCGCCCCGAGCAGGAGGCGACAATCCGTGTCGCAACAGACGATGTGATAATTGGGGAGTTGACTCCTAGAGGGTATTCTTTTGTAAATTCACCACGAAATACAAGTACACGTGGGGGGTGGAATTGGTGTATTGTACAAGTCTACTCTTAAGTTGATGATGAAAAATTCTGTTCTGTCTTTTTCCACTTTTGAGTATGCACACATTACTGATTTGTCATGTTCGGTCAATTTTTTCATTGTGATAGACCACCACCCTCTTCAGTAAATAGACTCACATCTTCTAAGTTTCTGAACGAATTCGATGAATTTGTAAGTGAGATATCCTTGTATCCGGGGAAATTGGTGTTATTAGGCGACTTCAATATCCATTGGGAAGACATGTCTAAAAGCGATGTGCTCCATATGAATAATAGTATAGCATCTGCTGGGTTTATCCAACACGTTCAAGGTCCAACTTATAATCTGGGTCACACCTTAGATTTAGTTTTTACCCAAGATGATTTAGTAATATCAGATTGTAATACAGTTGAAACATGTATCTCTGATCATCATATGATCTGTTTCTCACTGGCTAAACAGAAATCAGAGTTAATTTCTATTACTTCTTCATCAGGGGCCGCGGAACGTTTTTCAGTGTGGGGGGGGGGGGGGGGGCTGCGGGACCGGGGGGGGGGGGCAGTGTCGTATATTAAGAGAGTCTGGCCAACTCATAAATTGGACGCCATGTCGTTACCCAGCGTACAGTGCGCTTATGGTTTTAGCGTGTGCGCTTGGAGGGTTAAGTGTGTACGCTCAGGCGTCCCAAAGGCACGGTGTTCAGTGCCGTTTGAAGTTTGAAGTTTGAAATTTGATTTATTACTCAACGACCCTCATGGGGTATGGGAGTACAATGTCAATTGAAAATACACAAAATAGAAAATTTCAAACAAGAATGAACACAATTATATACAAATATAATACAAATATATACAAGATATCAACATACTTTTCAAATAAAATTTGCATAAAAGTATGTTATAAATAATATACTATACAAATGTAAATCTATCACATGAATTACGCACAATGCAGGCACTGCCTGATGCAAATAATCACGCAAAGGGTATATAAAATAAACTAAATCCAACGAAATAATAAAGTGCAGTAACTAACTAAAAAAGGACATTATTACCTTACAAAACCTCGAAATGTTTGACAAAGTCTTTTTCTTAGTGGAATTAAACAATTGATCACATTTGAATGTGTTAGGATACTTCCTATAATACTTTTCGAGAAATCTTTTACGTTCTGACATAAAGAAGGGACATACAAACAAATAATGAAATCCATCACCAATATCATTTTTAGAACAATAGGTACACAAACGTTCAATTCTTGGAATGTCTTTGTAACGCCCAGACACTATTGGAAGCTTATGATTAAGGCAACGAAAACGTGTTAAAGATTTCCTATCATTTTCATTCAGACGAATCAGATACTTTTCAAAGCATAATTGCTGCTTAAAAATTCTATAAACAGTGCATTGATTGTTTAACTCAACATCACTGTGCCACTCCTGTTGACTCATATCTTTAATTTTTGTATCTATCATTCTTTTGAATGAAGATAAAGATAGATTGCTTGCTTGACTCTTCCACACGTCAGAAAGGCCTAAGCTATCAAGAGTATTCTTTACTTTGAAAATCCAACCCATCTGATTTTTGCCCTTCAAAAAGGAGAAAAATTCAAAGCTATAAATGATGCTTGATAATTTAGCTGATTTCCCATTTACGAGACGATACCAGAACATAAGCATTCGACTAGTGACAATTTTTTCTAATTTGTAGTGCCCAAGTTCACCGTAAGTCATGCAATTGGGAGTTCTCTTGTTCAGACCAAGCAATTCTTTACAGAACTTCAAATAAAACGTTTCAATTTGAATTACATTTTCAAAACCCCAAACCTCACATCCATATAACAGAATCGGTAATATCAATTGATTAAATAGCTCAAGTTGAATATCAACAGGTAGACAAAGGGGTGCAATTTTGCTCTTCATTGAGTACATAGCTCTTTGTGCTTGAGTTACTTGTTTATTTATAGCTTTTTTGAAGCTATTGTTATAGTTGAAAATTGTTCCTAAATACACATACTCATCAATTACACTTAAAAGTTCATTGGCAAAATAAAACTTTGGAATATTTCTAACTTTTCCTCTAGAAAAAATAACAACCTTCGTCTTTGTGGTATTAACAGTAAGATGCCACAATTGGCAATAATCAGAAAGAGCGTTAAGAGCATCTTGTAAATCATTCGCACTTTCAGCAAGTACAATAGTATCGTCAGCGTACAAAAGAGTGAATAAATTTATATAAACATCCATTTCATTCTCATAAAAGCAATCGTGAATTGATGTAGACAGAGAGCTCAGACCATTGTATCTCTCTTGTAAAAAAGATTCAAAATCATTCAGATACAGTGCAAATAAGATTGGAGACAAATTTTCACCTTGCCTTACTCCTACGTTACTCTGAAAAAAATCGGATTTCTTACCACCATATGAAATACAAGATTTAGCGTTGTCGTATATTTTGACTATTACACGCAATAATTTTCCATTAATCCCGTCCTTCAATAATTTAATCCAAAGTGAACTTCGATCAACTAAATCAAAAGCTTTTTTATAATCCACAAAAGCACAATACAATTTTTTCTTTTTTTGTAAATGCCAATCAACAATTGTGTGCAATGAAAAACTATGATCCATCGTAGAATAACCTGACCGGAAACCGGCTTGAACTTCACCAAGTAGATCATAAGAGTCAATGAACATAGTAATGCGTTCATTTAGAATAGCAGTGAATAGCTTACCAACACAACTTAAGAGGGTGATACCCCTGTAGTTATCAGCAGCATCGGGTGAGCCTTTACCTTTGAATAAAGGTTTAATCAAGCCTACCACCCAGCTTGAGGGTATTATACCTGTGTCAAGCACTACATTAAACAGTTTGGTAACAAGTTTCAAAAGAGATTTAGAACTATTCTTTAACAATTCGTTCAGAATCATATCATCCCCAGGAGCCTTGTCATTTTTAAGACGTTTAAGCTGCTGTATCACTTCGGACTCATCAATTCTTCGATTCAATTCATAATTCATACCAATGCCATAATCAAATTCTACGACATCAGTATTCGAAGCTTGATTGTTTAAGCTTTTAAAGTGTTCAAAGAAATCTTCTATTGAAATGTTCGAAGGCGCTGTAGTTCCTTTTTTGTTTCTACTTATAATATTCCAGTAATCTTTGGGATTTTTACTTTTCTAACTCCTTATGTTAGTATGTAAGTCAGCAAAGTATTTTCTTCTCTTTGATCGTACAAAGTTTTTATAACTCTTGCCAATTGCTCTCTTTTCATCCATATAATCTGATCTATTTTCTCGACATTTGTTTTTAATTTGCATGAATTTTTTCCTATTATTCTTTGCACTCTTTATCAAACCATGGCTGTGAACTAGAAAAAGTCGTTTTGCTAATACGCGATTTGCTCTTCATCTCGTGCAGCATTCCAGATGAAGAAGCCGCATTAACATACACTTCTTGCAATAGATTGATCGCTTTGTCGATGTCCTCTTGACCAACATTATCAACATTTATGGACTCGATAAAGGAATCTAATTCGGATAAAGCAGAAGCGTTCAGACCATTTACAAACTCAGACTTCCTATCGTTATTCCATTTAATCCTTCTCATATTTGTGTTATAACTGTTATCATCCTTTTCGGAACTATTGGCCGTTTTGTCAACACTTTTCAAACAAGGAACAGTTGATGACGTTTTTGCATGTATACTTAAGACGATCGGGCAATGTTTGTCGGACAAGAGTTCATCAAACATATCCACATAAAAATTACTGAGGTTCATAAATAGTTCAGATGAGGCTATTGCGTAGTCAATGGTGCTAACATCTGCACATGTAACGCTACCTTTACCTTTATCATCACCAACTCTACCGTTAACAATATGTATATCTAAACATTTACACAGTTCTATCAATTTAAATCCATTGTTATTGGTTATGTGATCCATATTGTATCTGTCGGTGCAAATACCAAGAGACTCAAGCTCATTTCTTGCATTAAAGATCGAATCATTCATAAAATGCAAACCAGTTTCATTTTGAATTTCATCTTCAATAGTAACAAAATCTTGGAGACAAGCCGTCCTAGAATTAAAATCACCAACCAACAGCAAAGGAATGTCATACTTGGTTTGGATATTGATGCAATCATTTATAATGGTATCAAATACATCACTATCAAAATATTTTGAACCTTCATGCGGAACATAAACTGCCCTATTAGAGCTGAAAAACCAGGTAAAACAAGTTTTATCCATAAAACTGAGTCTGAATTTGTTTCATCCAATATCTCATAATTACTTTTATACTTATCTGAAATGATTATTGCGAGACCATGAACACCACCAAGAGCATGGGAACTTTTCAAATTCTTTTTCTTTGCAGTTATACAATGAAAGTCAGGGAAGTAAACCGGATCAATGGAGTCAGTTTTAGTTTCGGATAAACATACTATATCAAAATTCTTTATGTATTCTGTAAAAATTCCGTAATCACACTTTTTCTTGAGACCGCATAAGTTCAGGCCTAATATTCTAAGATTGATTGTAGACAAATTGCAATAATTATGGTCCTGTAACGCAAGATGTCCTTGAACTTCGCAGGCACGTGCCTCGAGTTCCTATAGCTCAAGGTAAATACCAAGCTCTCTCATTTTGCGCTCATCCCACCCAAGCTGCATCATGACCTTATCAAGAGAGTATATTAAGAGAGTCTGGCCAACTCATAAATTGGACGCCATGTCGTTACCCAGCGTACAGTGCGCTTATGGTTTTAGCGTGTGCGCTTGGATGGTTAAGTGTGTACGCGCAGGCGTCCCAAAGGCACGGTGTTGCTTGACTTTTCTTTCTCTTGCCCAGAGAGGGAGAGAGAGAGAGAGAGGGGGGGGGGGGGGGGAGAGAAAGGGGGTAGGTTGAGGGAGGAACATTCTTTCATTCCATCCATGTTGAACAAAGCCAACAATCAATCATTTTTACACATTCAAATAGACACCAAGCACACAGGTATACCGTATAAATAATAGGGAAGCTGTCTAAAGGACATAATTCCTGAATATAAAAAATGATGAATTATTGCTGTGAAAATAAAAGAAGAATTCACAGTAAGTCGTATCGTAAACTTTCACTAGACTGTATGCTATCTATATTGTATTTAGCAAGTTGTCCAGGGAACAAGAATATTGTATAACAACATGATGTATTATATAAATTTACAATTCTAGCTGTGCAGAGGATAGACGAATTCCACAGTTATTACTGTTTCCCACGTAAATACATTGTAATCATCAATTACCATAGTCCCATCTATATATTATTATGTATGAAACTGACATGTAGGCAAATTAGTATGTAAAAGGAATACACCTATAAACAATGTACAACATGAAAAAGTGACGTCACCGATATTAAGGTACATGTAAAATGATCTAAAATTATTTAAAAATAATATCTAAAAAAGACGTGTTGAACGAAAGCACAAGTACTTTACCTGGATAACATAATATGAGGAATATCCTCAGTGACATCTGTACCAAATAAAAAAAAACAAACAAAAAAACACACAAATAAAGATGTCCTAATGGCGACCGGTATTCCTCCGCCATATTACATTGTTCTCTTAGCAGGTGTAGAGTACGTCTTGACAATGTTACACGACAGTTTCTCATAATTGGCAGAAAAAAATGGCAAATTTGTCACTAAATTTAATGCGTCGAATGTTTACTTTCCTTGAACTAGGTATGAATGGATGTCATTTATTGTTTAAGAGAGCAAGACTTAGTATTAAGGAATTTGAGCATTTTTACTTTTGCTTACTTCTTCTCACTACTTTGTACTTACTATTATTTTCATGGCAATACTTTCAACGGTTATTTTAAAAGTATATAGAAAATTCTGTCATTTTAGTATTTTCACCTACCTTTGACCATCATGGCCAAAATCTTTCCCTATCACGCGTCATTGTGTAGTACTGATGGCATGCAAATACGTGTACCATATTTGGTTTTAAGTTTGTGAATTGGGTAATTTCCAAGGTATTTAGGAACTGCATGGCTAATAGTATTTCAACAATAGAGAGTAGCATTTTAATATTACATTTTACCTGACATTGATCCTTTACCCTTACCCCCTCCCATACCCTCCCCCCCCAAAAAAAAAAATAAAAAAATAAATAAATAAATAAAATAAAATCACGAGAAAATCACGGTCCTAAAAGCCCTATAAGCTAAAAACAAAACTTCGTCCACTCACACAAGCATACATGTCAAGTTTCATTACCTCAAACGGTGTCCACAATATTGATTGCGATATGAAGGACAGACGGAAGGACGGACGGACGACCAAAAGAAATGCCTCAGGCGACACTTTCGTATGTTATGGCGGAGACATACAAATGTGAATCAAAACTTGGATAGTCTGAAAGACACCGCGAGGAATCCAAAGAAAACAAATCAGATATATTTTTCCCGTCGCACTCTGATTTCCCGCTTTTTCCTTTGTTTTGGATCTGTCGGAAAGCGGTGCATCATTACACTAAGAGCCAGGTCGGTTCGCGCAACGCCATGCTGCGCAGGAAGGCATGACTAATCTTCAGTTTATATCAAAATATCTTTCGTGTTGTACCTTCTATATACTTAAATAAAGTTGACAACCTTACGGCAATGACATATCCCCACTGCACCATGACTGATATTCAGGGGAAGTCCCCAAGGCAAGCAATATTAGCGCGTAGCTGCGCGTAATGAACAATGGGCACTGCGTATGAGCTCTGCTCGCGCCCGCGTGATTGACTTTGGTAACGACATGGCGCCTGTAGGTCACGGGACCAGCTTTTGACCAATCACAGGCTTCAAAACACCTAAGCCGAAAACCGAGTTGGCCAGACTCTCTTAATATACGGCACTGACGGTGTTGCTTGACTTTTCTTTCTCTTAGAGAGAGAGAGAGAGAGGGGGGGGGGGGAAGAGAAAGGGGGGGGGGGTAGGTTTAGGGAGGGACATTCTTTCATTCCATCCATGTTGAACAAAGCCAACAACCAATCATTTTTACACATTCAAATAGACACAAGCACACATGTATACCGTATAAATAATAGGGAAGCTGTCTAAAGGACATAATTCCTGAATATATGAATTATTGCTGTGAAAGTAAAAGAAGAATTCACAGTAAGTCGTATCGTAAACTTTCACTAGACTGTATGCTATGTATATTGTATTTAGCAAGTTGTCCAGGGAACAAGAATATTGTATAACAACATGATATATAAATTTACAATTCTAGCTGTGCAGAGGATAGACGAATTCCACAGTTATTACTGTTTCGCACGTAAATACATTGTAATCATCGATTACCATCCTATTTAGTCCCATATATGTATGAAACTGACATGAAGGCCGATTAGTATGTAATTCAAAAGGAATACACCTATGTACAATGAACAACATGAAAAAGTGACGTCACCGATATTAAGGTAAAATGATCTAAAATTGTTTAAAAATAATATTTAAAAAAGACATGGTGAACGAAAGCACAAGTACTTTACCTGGATAACATAATATGAGGGATATCCTCAGTGACATCTGTACCATAATAATTTTTAAAAAAAAGCACACACACACAAATAAAGATGTCGTAATGGCGACCGGTATTCCTCCGCCATATTACATTGTTCTCTTAGCAGGTGTAGAGTACGTCTTGACAATGTTACACGACAGTTTCACATAATTGGCAGAAAAATGGCAAATTTGTCACTAAATTTAATGCGTCGAATGTTTACTTTCCTTGAACTAGGTATGAATGGATGTCTTTTATTGTTTAAGAGAGCAAGTATTACGGAATTTGAGCACTTTTACTTTTGCTTACTTCTTCTCACTACTTTTTACTTACTACTATTTTCATATTGATGGTAACACTTTCAACGGATATATAAAAAAAAATATAGAAAATTCTGTCATTTCAGTATTTTCACCTACCTTTGACCATCATGGCCAAAATCTTTCCCTATCACGCGTCATTGTGTAGTAATGATGGCATGCAAATACGGGTACCATATTTGGTTTTAAGTTTGTGAATTGGGTAATTTCCAAGGTATTTAGAAACTGCATGGGTAATAGTATTTCAACAATGAGAGTAGAATTTTAACATTACATTTTACCTGACATTGATCCTTGACCCTTACCCCCCTCCCATACCCCCGCCCCCCCCCCCAAAAAAAAAAAATAAAATAAAATAAAATAAAATCACGAGAAAATCACGGTCAGGCAGTAAGTGTCGTTTGGAAATACCTGTACTTATACCTCCAGATATTGCATATAGATACGGGGGAAATAGTGATATTTTAAGAATTTAACCATTATATACATGATTTTGACCTTTCACTTTGAGCGCGTGTACACAAAAGTTTAGGCCCTATAAACTAAAAACAAAACTTTGTCCACTCACACAATTAGCATACATGTCAAGTTTCATTACCTCAAACGGCGTCCACAATATTGATTGTGATATGAAGGACAGACGGAAGGACGGACGGACGACCAAAACAAATGCCTCAGGCGACACTTTCGTATGTTATGGCGGAGACATACAAATGTGAATCAAAACTTGGATAGTCTGAAAGACACCGCGAGGAATCCAAAGAAAACAAATCAGATATATATTTTCCCGTCGCACTCTGATTTCCCGCTTTTTCCTTTGTTTTGGATCTGTCGGAAAGCGGTGCATCATTACACTAAGAGCCAGGTCGGTTCGCGCAACGCCATGCTGCGCAGGAAGGCATGACGAATCTTCAGTTTATGGCAATAAGATATCAAAATATATTTCATGTTGTACCTTCTACTTCAATAAAGTTGACAACCTTACGGCAATGACATATCCCCACTGCACCATGACTGATATTCAGGGGAAGTCCCCAAGGCAAGCAATATTAGCGCGTAGCTGCGCGTAATGAACAATGGGCACTACGTATGAGCTCTGCTCGCGCCCGCGTGATTGACTTTGGTAACGACATGTAATGAAGAGAAAATTGGCGATGAATTTCACTACCTTTTTCAGTGTAGACTCTTTAATGAACAACGAAAGAAATACTTAAAAAAATATCACTGGAAATACCCAAACACTATGAAGATGCATTGTCAAAAGAAAACAGTCCTTTCCAATTTAACCAAGTTTTGTAATTATATAATGACACATGTTTAGATTATTAGTATTTTTATCCTTTTTGCAAATACTACATGCCTTTTTTACAGGCTGTGCCTTCTTTACAATTGATATATAACTTATTTGTCTTTTCACTCTCTCCTCCTTTTTTCTTCCATCTCTCTACTTCTTCTTCTTCTCGTTCCCGTCTCCATATTTCTTTCATTCTTGTTCACTTAGCGTATGAATTCATTTCCGTATGTCTTTGCGTTTTTCTTTTTTGTTTTTTTTTTCTTTTTTTTTCCTGAACCAAAAGTCACTCGTATATCTTTTGTTAATTCACCAGTCTTGTGTCCTTCTCACTCTCCCTCTTCACCTCCATATCCCTTTTCTCTCTCTCTCTCCTCTCTCTCTCTCTCGTCATATTTCCCTTTTTTTCCTTTTTTTTTTCTTTTTTTACCATATATCGTGTATATATTGTATATTTCTGTACATTTTTTTCTTTTCATCAATCGCTTTTCATTCTTTTTTTTTATAGTTGTTTTGTACACTTTTCAGAGTTATTTGCAATTATTATTTATTGATATTATAATGTGCTATATGTTTTTCATTGGACTCCGATACCCAGAGTTTGGGTTGTGAGTAAATAAACTTTCAACTTTCAACTTTCAACTTTCAACTTTCAACATGGCGCCAGTAGGTCACGGGACCAGCTTTTGACCAATCACAGGCTTCAAAACACCTAAGCCGAAAACCGAGTTGGCCAGACTCTCTTAATATACGGCACTGGGGGGGGGGGGGGGGTGTGACAAGGTCAAGACGAACCAAAAGTGTGGGGGGCTGCAGCCCCCCCAGCCCCCCCCCCCCCCCCCGCTTCCGCGGCCCCTGTTCATTACGCCATTATCGCAAAATTGATAAAGTTCAATTTGCTAATGCTTTGCAGGATTTAGTGTCGTCTCAACCCGCAGGATTGGATAGCGAGTCCTTGTTTGATTGGTATGTTTCTGGAGTTACTAAGGTACTCGATACCTATGCTCCATCTGAGACAAAATCTCGCCCTTTGAAATCACGTATGCCTTGGTTTAATGAGTCCACACTTGTAGCTCGCCAACTTCGTCGTAAAGCAGAACGAAAATGGCGGAAAACAAGGCTTGATTCAGATCGTAAACTGTTCATTGCAGCAACTTAAACAGAAATGCATGTCGGGTTATTAATGTCTCTAAAGAGAAATCTTTGAAAGACAAGTTGAGTTCATGCACTGTCAAGGAGGTATATCGCATTATCCACTCACTTTTGAATAAGAAAGCAAGTCATCGCCCCTTGTATGATTCTGCATCCATATTAGCTAATCAATTTTCTTTGGGTTTTTTTTTTTGTCGGAAAGATAAGAAAAATTAGAGATGAAGTAGATGCGTGCAACAGAATCACTGTAAACCAGTTTTGTGATACTGTAAACGTAAATATTCCTCTTTTTGAGAATTTTCAGTTGCTTACACAATCAGATTTGTCCAGAATCATTATGTCATCTGCTACTAAATCTTGTCAACTTGATCCCATTCCAGCATGGCTGAAAGAGAACCTCAATCATGTATTACCATTGCTTACAAATATAGTCAATCAATCTCTTTCCACAGGTGTTTTTCCCAAAGGAGCACACTCGGCAATAGTAAATCCACTTTTGAAGAAACCCAGCCTGGACCAAAACGAACTTAAAAATTATAGACCAGTGTTAAATTTAACATTTCTAGGTAAACTTATCGAGAAAGCAGTTTGTAAACAGTTAGTTCATCACATTGAATCTAATAATCTTTTTGATTCTTTTCAATCTGCTTACAGGTCTCGGCACAGTACTGAGTCAGCTTTAGTAAAAGTGAAAAATAATAACATTGATTCAAACAAGGTTGTTTTTGCTGTACTTTTAGATCTGTCAGCCGCATTTGACACGATTGACCATCAAATTTTTCTTTCCCGTTTATTATAAACGAACAGGTGTTAGGTCAACAGTCTTGTCCTGGTTTCATACCTTTTGGGATGGTCTTCTCAAGTTGACATTGCCGGCAATTTGTCAAACCCCACAATGTTAGAGTTTGGACTTCCCCGGGGATCAATAGTAGGACCCATAGGATACTCAATTTATACTCTTCCAGTTGGCGAGATAGCCCAACATCACGATGTTAATTACCATCTTTATGCTGATGACATACAGTTATATATTTCTTATGACCCGAAGATTGCAGGAGCTTCTTGTAATGCCATTACTAAACTTCAAACGTGTATTTTAGATATTAAGAAATGGATGGTAGCAAATAAGTTGAAACTGAATGATTCGAAGACTGAGTTTTTTTTTTGTTGCAGCTTCAGCCCCACAATCTGCGCGGTCTTCCAAACATTCAGCTCAATGTTGGTTGCACACTAATTAGCCCCTCAGAAACAATAAGAAATCTTGGTGTTATTTTAGATCGTCGAATGTTAATGTCTCAACATATTTCTCAAATTTGTAGTACTGTAACGTTTTATCTAAGAAATATTGCTAGAATTAGGAGATTTATTGATCAATCTGCATGTCATAACGCAGTGCGTTCTTTAGTTCTATCCCGTATAGATTATTGTAACGGGTTTCTCTCTTCCATTCCTTCAACTCAATTGGATCGTGTGCAGCGACTTCAAAATTGGGCAGCCCGATTAGTGTTTCAGGTTTCTAGGGACGACCCATCTCAGCCACTTCTGAAGTCGTTGCACTGGCTTCCTTTGAAGCAACGGATAATTTTCAAATTAGTTTTGTTACGACCAAAATCACTCTGAGAATGATCGCACAAAAGAAACAATCAACTAATGTCCAGGCGGTTTATTAACAGTGATATTGTGGGTACAGACTCGTAATCAGTTTTCACATCAGCACAATAATGATCAATAGAAACAATTACAAATCGGTAATAGAATCACTTACATATTATGTTATCAAGTAGTCCTTTGAAAATGTTCAGATACGATGTTTGATGCACCGATGAATGATCCTTGACGCACCGATGAATGAGTCCTCCGATGTAACTCCAAAGGCACAGGTTGCATTAATCCACAGTATAAATCCGGGGTAAAATCCACGATAGATGTTCACGGCGAAACTCGCAGAATCCAAACGTTGTGACGACCACGTCCAGTTGATGTGTTGAATGATGATACACTTTATAATGTCCAGCAAGGAATCCAGCCAGTCACAGCTTTGCCGTAATAATGTCCGTTGACACTAAAATATGGAGTCTATCTCCAACGTAGGCAAATTAATTCTCTGCAGGCAAAAATGTCTCCCAGGCCTTATCTCCACAAACACAGTTTGTATAGCAGGTCAGCAGGTAACACAGGACTGACTTTAACAAGTCGCTTCAGAGCCAGAAGTGACGTAACTCTCAGAGCAGAGGTGTTGGGTACTCTGCCTACCTCAGAATTTCTCCTGCTTATATACTATCCATTCACCCCTTTCTAGTACATTCTGTAATTTTCTCCAACCTGGGGCTACATACCTGAACATACTAGCAAGTCCAAATTCCAGGAATCCTGGATGACTCACTGCCTAATATGTGCATAACATCATTGCCAAAATTAACTACCAATCACATTGGGCTACAAGGGCAGTGCCTCACTCAGCCAGCACTTCCTAGAATTTTCTGGAATGGGTGAAATCATTCTAGATTGAATGAGCTATAATGTATTTCCTGTCACATGCATACATGTACTGTAGCTACATTGTATACCATGTAGAAAATTCTCCACTGATCTGGTCAGCCTGTATGTACTATATCTATATCATATAGAATGTTCTCCATTAATCTGGTCACCCTGTGTACATACACATTAAACAACCATGCATACAGCCTTGATACATGTACATAACTACTTGTGTGTACATTTGTGACAGTTTTGTTTGTCTATAAAATCCTCAACAATCAAGCTCCGAAATATATAGACGTCTGTTTGACTTTATATACACCTACTAGAAATTTAAGGTCATCTAGTGATCCGCTTCGTCTCACATACTCTGTTACTCGCACCTTAGTCGGTGATAGGACATTTACTGTGTCTGCTTCAAAGCACTGGAACAATTTACCACTTACCGTTAGACAGTCTCCATCAGTCAGTGTTTTCAAAAAAGCCTTGAAAACACATCTTTTTAGTAGCAACTAGTTCGTAGCTGTAACATCGATTTTATCCAATTACACATACTGTCGTACATGTTTTGAATTGATTGTAAGCGCTTTGGGCCTTGTGGGAAAAGCGCACTATAAGTAATAGTAATAGTAATAGTAACAGATTTTAAAATGTGATCATTCAAGTTCGAGTGAATTTTTGAATGATCACAGAGATCAGCATTCAAGAAAGTAACTGGTTTATTCAATTTGATTTAATCAACATACAATTTCATGAGTTTCTCAAATAAACATGTAAAAAGGGCGTTAGAAGAAGGTTAAGGAATTCAAATTCACGATAAGCAATAAGGCAAACATTTGCAACATATGGACAGTCTTTTTCGTTGTTTCTTATATTCCTTGTAGTTACTCATCTATTTGAATATGCACACTTAATGTATATTCTGAAATGAGACTTTTGCCTTGTATAGGGCCTATGAAAGCTCGTATAACTCGTCTTTGAATCACTTATTATGTACATTACATTCATACACGACCTTAACACTGCTATAGAGAAGAGTATACATGAATATCTCGAATACGGACAGAATTCATGGGCGAAGCTTTTGACAACTAGCAATACTATATCACTGGCGAAACCATTGGGTGAAACAGGTCTACAGTTGAGCCAACTGTGGCAACTTATGGTATGGACACGGGGAAGATGGGAATGGAATCAAAATGTAAATTTGAATGTAGACAAAATTTTGAGATATAGCCATTCCCTTAATGTTACATCAACACTGTAAGGAAGTACATATTGTAATTTGAACGTGGAAGACGAGATTATTCACACAATACAGTAGACTAAACTTGAATAAACGAAACTTTGAAATTAAAATGTAATTGTATGTATACACCAATCATATATATTGCAGAGAGAAACAAGAAAGGACCCGTAGAAACGCATGGGAACTTCTTATGTTGATTGAATTTGAAATTTCAAAGTGCGAAGTTGTATTCCTGTAAATGAAATTGAAACTGGTAATTCTTAACTTTTGAACGAATTGTCCGATTTTCCCCAAACTTTCAGATGCTCTCTACTAATATTGCTGCATTCACCCGATTCACACAGTGGCGAATGCAGAGGGGGTTGCACCGGGTGCGCGCTACCTCTTCATTTGTTGTTAAAACAAAAGAAATAAAAAGGAAAAATGAGATGAAACCCGGAAGTAGCACCAAAAATATTGTTTGCGCCCCCTCCCCCTTTACAGAATTCCTGGATCCGCCCCTGCCACATGCCTATGAAGGTGGACTTGTCCTTTAAAGATGGTAGCCAAAATTGCCGCATAAAATGACGTCTTGCCACATTTTCTTTTAAATTATTGAAAAGAGAGAAACAAAAATTAAAGATTTTCTTTACATTTTTAATCTCGAGTTAGCTGAACCTGTATCTGGATGTAGCAACTTTTGCATCCTTGAGAATTATGAGATATTCAAGATTCAGAATGCATGTAGTACCAGTTTGTTTTAAGTTATTTTATTTTTAGCATGATTATGTTGAATTTATGATAATATATGGATACTCAGGCCCGTTCCCCCTCGAAATGGAAAATGTCTGCAGAACGGATGACGTTTCCAGATCTTTCCTGCTCTGTAGAGTTATGTGAACACATATAATATTCCTGCTCTGCCATTGTCGAGGAAGATAAGGGCTCGAGTACACGTCATGAGACCTCTTCAGCTAATCGGCCACTCCCTGCGCGTGCGTAGATGTCCAATCGAAAGCGTACTAGCCGATTCCCAAGGCTTTTAGGAAAGTGGCACGAGCGAGTACTTACATTGTCGATCATCTTTCAATTCGTTTTTACCACGACTCACACACACACACACAAACACACACACCCTCGTCCTGTACTATCAATACACACATGTACACACGTACATCTATTACACTTCAGTTAATACTTGATATTTATCAAACCTTCCTGCTTACATTGAGATTATGACAGCTATATCCACACACACACACACACACATATATATATGTATATATATATATATATATATATATATATATATATATATATATATATAAATGTATATTGTCTTTAGAATCTGAAGGAAAATATGGTATATGCCCCCTTATGTAAGTTATGAGGTGACACGAAATTCGCTCCTGCAACAATTGTTCCCTTCTCATTATCTCCTAGGACTTAGGGTTCGGGTTTGGGTTGTGATAGTATTTTAGGTTTAGTTTGATTAGGATTAGGGTTAGGGCTATGTTTGTGGGTAGAATTTATGTTTGGCTTACCGTGCAAATATGTCATGGCAGCAATTGTCGCAGGAGCAAATGTCAATGAACCAAATAATAAACCTTCCCATTTCCTCATTTCCTACTTTTTGTGACAGCATTATTTCTTTTTTCTTTTCCCTATAATATAATTGCTGTTCTAACCTCTTGCAATAACTCAACAGCTGATTTTGACCTTGCCTGACAAACAATATATTATGTACATGTAATTATAAAAACTGCTGTTATTGCATATGTTAATTATTTGAAAGGTCCCTTCAATACTATGTACAGTGTAAGTGTACATACATTCAAACACTCACACACAAACTCTCTCACACACAGGCGTAGCTTGCATATACACATCCATACAATCACAAATACAATGTATTGCACATCCATACATTGTCTAAGTGCAAATGAAAACAGATGATATCAGTCACAAGTCAAGAGGAATTAAGACACACATTTGATAAACTGAAAAGATTCACCAGTACACCATGGCTGTGGATGTAAAGACACATAGTTTTTAATAGAAGCAGGAAGCTTGTAGCAATCCTCTGACCAAAAGTTCATTTGGATATCATGTTCCAATATATCAAAAATAAGTTAGTTCGGAATACTGTTCAGTGTTGCACATTTAATAACCTTTAAAGTCCAAGCATTTGCTAGACAACTTCTCACACTGGAGATTAGAGGGGAAAAAATCTACACTACATCATCCGTACAACACTATTAATAAAACACTATCAGACGGGCTAATTTTGGCACAAATTACTTTACGCGCACAGACAATACTATGAAAACTGACAATGTCAACAACTCAAAAAATGCCACTAAGTTACACTAAGAAGTTACACACTAAACTGCACTATTTTCTTCTTCTTCTTGATAGTGTGTACTTCCACTAAATAACGGCATCAGTAACTAATGTTTCTTGTTATTAAGCTTCTTGTAATTGTACGAATATGATACAATGTATTTTCAGTATCTTTATAGGACATTAAGAAGTAGCACTGCAGACACTAATTATCTTTGTTACAATATCATCTAATGATTACTTATTACCAGCGTTGCTTTCATTATTCAAAGTCCGGAATTTTAGCTGTGGATGTCTTCTGGTCATGAATGAAATTGTGCCAGGTATTTCCTGATAACACGAATTCCGGTACTGCATAACATCAGACAAACTATTATTTCCTCTGTTTTCAATCCAAAGAACGATGACTTATTTGCCCTTAATTCGATTTGACAATATTACATGTGAAATTCATACCTGAAATTACTTTATACAATGTCCCATTGAGATTACCAAGTACCATAGTTATGAACATTGTGTATACAACATTCTGGGTTAGTTGAGTTATCAAATGTCCCTCGCAGGTCCTATTAAAGCTCTCAATAGTGTTTGTTGCTTTCTTGTATTTCTTATGTTAGCTCACTTCCTCCCTTTCACCGTAACTTGTTAACTTGTAACTTGTTTCACAGATATCACCGTAATGATGATAACTTATAGTAAACATTTATAAACATTGGAATTATCCGAAAGATCATGCATTATTATGAAATATTGTGAGACATTTTATGTTCTTAAGCATATTTCTCATTTTTGGTTGTTTGTTGTTGTTGGGTTTTTGTTTTGTTTTGTTTTGTTTTGTTTTTTATATTTTAATACACAAAACCAGCTTCTTCAGAAATATAGCAAGGCACTTGCGATATCTGATTAATCCAGCCTGGCACGAAGAACGAAATGCCAGAAAACCTTTTTATAATTCACTAGCAAATACGTGTGCCGTCTACATTGATACCACTGAAGTCTGACGACGTATTTACCTTAGATTATATTATATATATTTTTTGATAGTAGGGTGGAAAAATGAGACTATTTAAATGATGAAATGTCCTAGTCCAAGCTAGAAACATGATGAAGTTCGTGCGTTCCTATAATTTTAAATTGCATTCATTTACCAATGTACTTCGGTAATTATAACCCAACACACCTGATCTTCGTGCATACACAAACGTCCTGGTAGGTGTTACGAATTTGCCCATGTAATCACTTAACAATGTGGTTTTCAGGTTTTATGATCATGTGTATGCGATCACACGTGCACGATCGCGAATGTTTGTAAACACCACCAGTTACGTAATCTCCTTTTGAGTCATTCGTTTTGAACCGCAGCCTTACACACTTCGCCCAGGTTGAGTTTAATGTTATGAATGTATTAAGCTTTATGGGCGTGCCTGACGGAATTTTCCATGTATGTAATAATGTTCATGTTAAAAATACATTGGTCGTGTCAGTCGACAATCGGACTCCGGTTAGAGAGGACCGTTATCACTTTCTCGGCGTTCCCGTCTACAATCTTGGGAGGAATTGCTTTCCCCAAGGAACGTGCTCTGCTAGGTGAATTTTAAGTACTAAGAGGCGAGATAAACCAGGACATGCCGATTTGCCTCTAGCCCGTTTTCTTTCGACGACGACGGCGACAATAAGTCTTCGCCGATTTCCAGGTGAACCACCAGACGGTCTTGAGCCAACGCCCACCTGTGACTGCTGCACGGTGACTAGTGGGAGCCGCGCCGAGGTCGATGCAGGGTGCCGAGACGCTGTGAGGGACCACGCGCACCCAGCGGCCAACGCCCTTCTGTCTGGCATAGTCACAGCGCTGCAAACTGTGCTGAGATAGCGTCGCCCGCTGATCCAACGACGTCCCGTGTATTGACGCGTTCTCCACGTGGTACTTTTGTGGTAGCGTCTTACGTCGCCTCCCCGCCACGTCGCAGATGAGTTGGGCCCCGACGTTGACTCTCTTAGGGTGAAACCGTGGCCAGGTATTACACAATCTGTACTTATGTTTTCTTAGTTGAAACGATCCCGTCTATCTTTCATTGTTATGGTTGATTTCGCTGTAATGTGTTAAACAACAATTTTGTTATTCCGGTTGGAAACTGATTGTTAAATAATTTCCTAATAAAAACCCGGAAGATTTGTTCATTTCAATTCACTGAGACCGCCTTGCATTCATTTGTGTGAACTTGACCGTAACAAAGGAAACAGGTATCTTCAATGAGGTATAAAGATAGATCATGTACCTTTGCAGCGTATCGAGAAAACACTCCAAAATAACATCCATTATTACTGTGTATAAACATGAATGTGATTTGTCCTGTCAAGGATTCCACTTGTTGCTATGAGTCCTAAGTGTATTTACAAATCAAGTTTATCTTACACATCTTATAGTAACTCAACCAATATGAGTTTTCACAAAATGGAGTTAATGTGTCACTAACACGAATATTGCAAAGAACGGGTTTTGAATGATGACAATGATGCTTCATGTATAATATTCATCAGTGGATTATGATAAACATCACAGGTTATAATTATTTTGCTTTGCGTTCGTTCATAAATATCACTTTTGCTTTTCACTTGAATTCAACCTGTTAAGGACGAAGGTCGAATCCTCTTTGAAGGCCCTCTTCAAAAAGTCATTTGTTCTCATACTTCCGGGTTATACTGCATGGTTGTAATTAGGTTTATAAAGCTTAAATGATTCCCTAACGCTCCATGACGAATAGTTCACCGATAATTTAGCCAAAATATAAGCTGATATATTGGAAGTTTTGTTTGTGCGCACCTTCTTATTATTTTCGGATTAACAAACCTTCGGAATAACAAACCTTACAATATTTTTGGATTAACGAACCTTTGGAATATCAAACTGTTTTTCAATTTGAGATTGACGAATTTCCGGACGAACGAACCTTATGATCAACAAGCCTTAGGAAATCTGAAATTTATTTAATTTTCGGATATTCGAATCTATTATATGTTAGGATTAACGAACCTTCCAAATTCCAAATTTCATATCATTTTTAGACCAACGAACCTTCTGAATTACTCCGCAAATTTTCGACTTAAGGAACCCAATTTAATTTTTAGAATAACAAACATTTATTTATAGGGAATTTGCGTGTTATGGAATAACGAACATCCCGAATGACGAACATCGTATATTCGTCGTTGTTGTGAAATTATTTACCAGTTTGCAAAATATGTATAAAGGCATCTTTACAGTTCTGGTTCGCGAGGAATACTCTCATACACTGTTGAATTGAAGTGATCTTCTGTTTGGGGGGAAATTTCGTTTTCGTACAAATCTATCTTTGTGGAAGACAAGCTGTTGTGGCTCTCACAACCATCATTGACGCTTTCACCAGGATCTGCTTCTAAAACGAGATAGCCATGTTCATCCATCTCATGCTCCACTCGTGACCTGCCAGGACAGATAGATACCGCATATAAAGGATCGTCTCGGGTCATTGCATAAGGGCCAAATTCGGCATTTCCCTCGATATTCCAGTAGGTAGGACAGTACTGCGGTTCTGGAATAGACGCGGATTGTTCGGAAGCTGAGGGAATTTCGTGGTAAATTGACGATTGGCATTTCCCACATTGACTAGCGTCATCTACACCTCTGGACTGAATAGATGACGCTATGCTGATTTCTTTACCACATGGTGAGACACTTGCTTCAGGTTGAAATCTTGTAGCTCTGTGCAGACTGACATTGGAAAGGAGGTAGCCGTCTTCATCAACATTTTCTTCCTCTTTATGAAAATGCCTCGATAGAAGAAATATTACCTTCTTCTTCCCTTTCTTCTCTGAACCTGACATGTCCATGTATAGTGCTTTCGTGTTATCCGCTGCCTCATTATTACACTCGTGTTTACCACCCTGGTGTATGACGTCATGAGGACATGATCTAGTGTATGCTGAACCTCTCCCGCTCCTCTGTCTAGTTTCACGAGATCGGTCCGTTGAAGATGACGTATGACCCTGTATCAGGAAACCCACAAAAAATCGCCAGGAGGCATATCTATATGAGGATAGCTTCTGAAAAGGGAAATATCATTACTCAGCAAACTTTCATGTTTCCTCATCATCAAAATACATGATTAGAAATCAAAACAAACAGGAATGATGTTATAGAGAAAAGGAGATCCGAAAAATACCGTCTATTCTAGTGAGTGCAATGAGTCAACTTATGTCGACGATTTGTGTGTGGACTAAGTTGACATTCAAAGCTAAAAAGCAACTACAGGTACAGATTGTCAGATTGTCAGATAGACGTAGATCTCGGGGCACTTAGTTGCATTAGTTTAGCATGATCATATCAAAATATCAAAGGTACCGCTGACTGAAATATACAGTGGACTCCCGTTATAACGAAGTCCTCGGGACCGGCAGTTTTCTTTCGTAATATCGAAATTTCGTTGTAAACGAACAAATAAACAATAAAATACATATAGTGGATAATTTTGCGGAATTGTATCATAACCGTGTTCGATATAACGAGCGTGCAGTGCACTGTAATCACCTACGTCTGCTCGATGGACCGAGATAAAAGAATTTGCTCTATACCAAAGCCCGCAACACGCTCTGAATTGAAACACAATCACACACACACACTTACACACACACATACACACACACACACACACACACAAGTTGAGGGGTTTCTTGCTTTCTGTTCCTTTTTGAAGCCTGCTCACCCCCTTAAGATATATATATATATATATATATATATATATATATATATAACATTTTCACTTGTAAAACCACAACCTGCGAACCCGAATTCATGTGTCGTTAATCACCTCTGCTGAGTTCTCATACGTGTTCTCTCGGTGACCGATAGCGCCTCCAGATTTGTTGCCTGGATGTTGAGGCAAAACCCGGCCTGCTGAGTAAGTGTCGATACTGGTAGAGTGCAATGAAACAACACCGTCTGTTGAGCCTGGAGTCGAAGTGTTTAGAGGATTCAGCTGCGACTGCTCTTCACTTGAGTTGACATTTGACTGACCAGAAGCCTCTGGACGCCTATATGTATCACATCGCATAAAATAAAGAGGAAAAACGTTGAGAAGTGACTGCATACTGTCAAACTGGAGGAGATGTAATTATAGATCTCTTAAAAAAATAAAATAAAAATCAAAAAGTTATGAGACATTATTACTACGTAACCATAAATTAGCTAGTATAGTTTAATACAAAAGAAAGTTGTAACTTTTTGTTGAAAGTTTTGATGTGATTAGAATTCAATCGGGGTTTAGCTTTCCTCCTTTTATTTTCAGTTTAGATTTGATTATTGTCATTATCAGTATGTTACAAAACATCATCAGGAGAATGCACCGATAGGTAAAACAGCAAAATCTAGCCTAGATATTTTCTCCCCTATTTGATACCTTGATTTTCCTATTGTGATTTCCTAAACCGGTCTTCTCAAAGGTATGTTTGTTAAGTGTTCACCGTTGTAATCAATTGGTGGTGAGATTTTGCGAAATAAGTAACAAAAGTATCGTTATAATGACAGAATTACAAAATCAGAAATTCGATTCTCGGCGACTTTAATCATATGTTCGTGATGATTCGGTTCCACTAAATAAATAAACCACCCCATTCCCTTTCCCCATATAATAGTTTGTATTAAAAAAGAGTCACCTTTTCTTTTGATGTTTCCACCAAGCCATTATCATGGACAGTATGACAAGAACGGCGAAAACAACGCCGAGAAGGGTTCCCAGGATGTACGTAATAAAATTCATCGCATAAAGTTCGGTATCTGGTTCGGTATCTGGAAGATAAATCATTTAGTTATTCCATCGTCGCCTTGAAAGTCAATGGAGGAAGAATTTGCTCTCGCAGTTTGTTTGGGTTTTTTTCTCTTTTATGATGACTATAGGCAGAAATGACGTTTTATTTATATATATATATATATATATATATATATATATATATATATATAATCAGATCAAATCATTATGAAGAGAAATAGTTCTATTCCGTAACCTGGCAAGATTTCTCACGTTGCTGAATTATCGCAGTATACTAACATAAAAGAAATGAATTGTCTTTGCTGTCCACGAGTGACTGTTAAGATAGCATGAGATGAGAGAGTTCAGAAAATCAGATTATTTGTGCCCGGTTTAAAGTGTTGTACTCATAGAAATTCGCACACTTGACGGAAAGAGCATATGGGAATTTTGATATTACACAAACAACGAATGACACGTGAATAAGGGATTAACAAAATGTTCTGTAAATGTTTACTTTGCATAGGCAGACGTAATGTACTTGATCGCTTTTGTAAGCCATATTCGCGATTGAAGCTTTTTCAAGAAAATGCATTTCTGTTCGACCAACGCAAATGTGTTCTATGACAGTAACGATACCACGAAGACCTGATAAAGTCACCAGACTTATTATGTTTTCTTCAGTCCCTGTTGAAAAAACGCACATTACAACTTGCCATTTCTTCATGGACAATGGGTATTCTGACTTTTGAATATGCATCGTCTTTCTGTCTGTCTTGCTTTACTGTCTGCGGCTTTCTTCTTATAATGCGTTCATTGTTTAGATATGAGCTCAACTCACAAACTTTCATAAAAAAAAAGAACTGGGCAAACGCTTTATTGATTCCAATGTTATTTTCGTATCAGACTTTTTTGTCATCATAAAGCAGTAGCACTTTCATACCTTGAATTTAAATTCAAATAAAATGATGTCGAATTTACCATGAATAGTCACCTGTGGTTTGCTTTTGCCATAAAAACATAAAAAACACCCTAAAATGTAGATCAATTGCAGCAAAATAGTTTTGACGTAATTACTGCCAGTGAGAAGGGGAAAATGCAGTTAAAAAAAAACAAACACTTGCTATATGGGTTGAATCAATTACTAAACTCACATGACGAAGAAGTTACAGTAACTGTTGTCTCTCCAAATGACGTCAGAACTTGAATAGTCGGTCTATGCCCTGTGCATTTTAATCAAAACACAGGTAATACTGACAGTATATACTAGTACATGTTGATGGGAAATCTCTTAATCAGTTTGTACTTTTTGTGACAGCACTTTTCTGTGCAATATTACAGTTTTCACACTTTCCAGATCGACAATACGTACATGCATATACAGAACAATTCTTGTATCTGTCAGATATCAGACTTATTTGCATGGTGATCAAAGTACAACAGTAACTGTTTGTAGTGTATGAGTGCTCACAAAAGAGAAGTAGGCATTTTATTGAATTCATGTGATTGTCTTTGTTTTCTAACAAGTCTCAAATCAACCGTTGCAGGCAAATGAAATAATACCACTTTAACGACAACTGAATTTCGAGGAAGATGAACATTTCTCTTTAACTAATATTTTTTATATTGATTAACATTATCTTTGACGTCATCTTTGCTGTTGTTGTCACGGTTTTTCAAAAGCGCTTAGAGGCTGATCGAGATTGTGCTTCATGAGCATACTATTATTATCTATTATAATTATCATAATCATAATCTTTAGGACATTTGTTATAACACAAAAATTTTGTTCATGCGGATATGATGAGCTATATAACTGCAAGCCTTGGTACTTACCTTTAGACGTGTTTTGCATACTTTGTGTGGGCTTTGTGCTGATGTTGACATCTTCCCACTCATCGTCTGTGAACAAAAGACCCACACACAAAAATAGTGACAACCACATAAACAGAATTCGTCCCATAGCGTAGCATAAAATGTCACTCAGAAACTTCACGGACTTAAAATGTTGGCTTATTGAAACATTGTGATGAAAGCGCTGTAGTAATCTGTCATGAATCACTTGTTGATATTAAAATACATTTCACCTCTTTGTGTATGTTTTCTAATAAAGGCGGAAAATATCCAGGGGCATTTTCAAAAACGCATCATTCTCATGAACATAAAAGACCGAAATAAGACTAATCTTTCCCAATGGTTTACATGTTAGGGTAAAGGAATCTGTGCATTACGAGTTGTATGATTTTAATTGAATAAGTTTTGAATGATACAAACGCATTTGATTTATTTAGTTCAATTGTCCCATCAGATGTGGAAGTACTAATTCAATGTCGTCACAATCATTTGTCATTGTTCCACACTAATTGGTGGCAGATCACTTTGAAATGCTCCAGTGGTTATCAGAGATTAGGCAAGATTATACTGTAGAATGTATATGCACGTCACACCGTTTGTCTCCTTTCTGGCTTCACGGCAAGACGGAGTTGAAGTGTTCCAAACAGGGAAGTAGGTCGACCGCCCTGGTAGTCCCATACACTGCATTGTCGCACTCCCGTTCACGACGAACTCTCTGCCACAAGCGAGAGTTATCTTGGACCCGAAGCGTGTGATATTCGAGTCCCAATGACCGTTAGGCACAATCCCCGGATGATCACAAAACCCAACAGAGACTTTCAATGAATAAAGAAGGCAGGGATTAACTTGCCATAATCAATTATGTATATATATATATATATATATATATATATATATATATATATATATGTTAATATGCAATCATAATAATAATCAAGGAGAATATATTACAATATATCTTTTTCCTACAACATAATAATTCAATTGTTAGTCCCTTGGACCGACGCGACAATGAAGTACCAGCGGATCTCAGATCAGAAATACCAGCACCCCCCCCCCACACACACACACTTTTATTACACGTAAAAGGAAAATGTATGACTCAATCTTATTTTTCCAAGCCATGTATAGAATCACTAAGAAATATGAATAATATACTTACCCATATATTATACATGATAATTAGTCCTTGTAGTTTCTGTAATCTTAATGTATGGTGCCATCAACGAAGATAATAAAAAGTCAGTGATAATCAACTGATCAGTGAACACTTGAAAACAACAATATTAAAAGACTCATGTATTATTTACTAGGGGGTTTGGAATAACTTCTTGTTTCAATTAAAAGCAATTGCGTGTAATAAAAAACTACATTTTATGCCATCAGTGAGGACAAATTTGTGTCTTTATGATGATCATTGAAGAAGTAGCAAATACAGTAGCCACCGAATATATATATATATATATATATATATATATATATATATACTGAAGATCATTTTTGATAAGTTATAAACATTTCGAAGTAATGTGGGCATTACACAGGACCAATTAACACCGACTACGTTGACTGATGTTTGGCTGCATTTATTTTAATCTCTATGAAAAAAAAAAAGTACTTCTGATACTCACGGTTAAATGAATAAAATTGGTTGGATTCAAGCTGTGTCCTGAGAGGACATGTCCAATTGTGGGAAAAGCTTCCGCCAGAAAAAATGTTTGTATACACTTCCGACTGGAAACATATGCATCCCTCTTGGTGCATGACAGCAACGCCATTATTTACGGAGTTTTCATAACAGGTAGATATACACTCTTCGTCCGAATGAACGCCAAATCCTAAGTTAGAAACGGCCTGAAATTCCTGTTCGTTATCCTTGTAGCATCCGAGAAATCCGGGTTCTACGCAGTTTCAAAATATGATGAAAACCAGCAAGTGCGGCTTATATAATATCATCCTTATCGTTTTTTATGCAGGTGGCAATGACTTTAGATGACTAAAATAGAGATAGAAAACATACAGTCAATGGAAATAAAGAGCATATTCAATGTAAGGAACAGGGAATCATCCAACAAAGGGGATTTTGTAACTGCATACTGGCATAATGATAAGGGTTTTTTGTCACAGTTTAAACAAAATCAAGTTCATGATATGTGTACGTAAACGTGTTTGATTATATTGCAATATATATATATATATATATATATATATATATATATATATATATATATATTTATTTTTTTTTTTTGGGGGGGGGGGTGGAATCGTTTCTTTATTCAAGGAAATATTTAACATACATAACCAGGTCAATTTTTTAGATAATTGCAGGTATACATCGAAATTTACAAATCACAATTGTAAGAACATATAATACAGATGACATCCGTGAAAATAATGCGCCGATTTCAACGATATAATATTTAACACTAACAATCATTATACAATTATATCAATTCCATAAACCAAATATATATTCATACAAACATGGAGACTTTAAAACATTTCAAGGAGGATTAAAGATTAAGGATCTCCATGTGAGGTTTTCTTTCTCAAACAGTAACTCTGAAAATTGTGTATCTATCTTTTCCTTCCAATATTTTGCAACATCAACTCCGAGTGCCAATGGTACCCTACATCTCGAATCTCCGGACGTAATCCTCTGAAAGTCATGAATATTGTGATTCTTTTTTTTTTTCTCGATCTTTTCGATTTCTTTTTCAAAACACGAGCCAAAAGTGTGTTCACAAGTAAAGAGTGTATACGCATAATTATTCATGGATTCTGTATACGGTGTGTCTTACCTCGGCATTTGAGCCTAACAGCTCTGTTTGAAGAACACTCGGTGGTTTTCGATAAGCATTCATCCAAACGTAGAGATCCTGTACATTGGTATCGAGGACAATTGAGCTATGCAATAGTTTCTTAATTTAGAGCTCACGATTTATTCAAAGTAATGAAATTAGAGTTGTTTTTATTGCAACTGATTGACAAATTGCCCTATAATGTACATCGATATGCACGGAATTAATCAGTTTTTAGTAGTAGCCACGAAAGAAATCATGGGCATACATACTTGGGCAGGATTTGAAGTTACGACATTCTGATCACCGTACAGGCGTCTTATCCACTAGACCACTGAGCTTCCGCCCGACAGTTAGTGCTGGTTTTATTACTTATAGCATGCGGTGGGTACTGCGTATTTATTCAAATCAATGAAATTCTTGAGTTTTTGTTTTGTTTTGTTTTGTTTTGCTTTGTTTTGTTTTGTTTTGGTTTTTTTTTGGGGGGGGGGCGACTGATTGACACACATCGACGTGAATATCGTGGCTGCTACTTAACACTGATTCATTAGGTAGTTATCAACGTTTATGTCAGTCAGGTTCCAGAACTCACGATGTTACTAAGAGTCAGCAAGAAATGACCCATGTAATGGAAAATTGTAATGATGTTAACAGTAGTAACCAAATTTTAAAAGAAATCAAGTTATGACAATGAAAATAAATTGCACTATTCGGCAAATATTGAGTGATGAATTTACCATGTGATTTTAATCGAAATAATCGTGATCTTTCAGTGAGGTATTGTACACTCGAGTACGCATCGAGACCGAGTACTACGAGTATTAATTTCATTGTCAAATTCTGTATTCTAGTCACCGTTCGAACACGATAGGCGTTCAACCCTCCTCCCTGCTGCTGTATGATTACTGGTCAAAATCTGACCAGAGAACTCCTTTGCCGCTGGAAAGCCGAGCTCCTCACAGACTAGCTTTGCAGTTGCGTTGGTAAATCCATCAAAGCAGACATAGTTGTCTGATCCGGTGACTAGTAGGCCGTCCAGGTGAGAGGGTCCGTCAACCAGCTTCACCGACGGTGTTCCTTGAAGATTGATGAACAGTAGTTTCATGCTCTATTGCTTCAGTTTATTGGTATAGTATTGAATGGAATGCTCCATTCAAACATGGTATGAGTATTGAACGAACACTTATTGTATTGAATGAGCACAACTTGTTGCAGGGTATTAGATATAACATGGAGAATGATGATTACGCGTTTTGTTACAGAAAGTCATTGAATGAAATTCTCTCTACCATACCTACTTTGACAAATGTTTTATTTACATCAATTTATCAAAAGAGTCGTCATTGTCAATTCTATTTCGGATATAATCAAGACCGATGAACTTTACCCCGGGGACACTGTGCGTGTAACCTGATAATGCTAATCGGAAATGAAAGAACACACTAATGAATATTATGATTATATAGTGTAATAGCTGAAGACATGCCTATGGTACACAGAATGCCTATTTGTCCAGATAGAATATCAACACAAATTCAAATTCAAATTCAAATTCAAACTTTATTTTCACTTTCTTCCTTCAACAGAATGTACAAGAAACATTATTATGAATTTGACATGCGAATCGTTGAAAATGTATATAATCAAACAGGATTAACAACATGTTCATGTCTACATGATCAGTACAATAAAGATACACACACTCTATATGTGACCGTGCACCTCAAAACGAACATAAAGTCGCACCCACTGATTTTGCGGGAGGACTGAAAATAAGTGAAATGGGTCAACCTAGCCGAACTTGACTTTTTCAGATTTTCTGAAAGAGCGGGTCTTCTTTTACAAAATGCTAAAATTTGGTATCATAAAACGGGCAGGAAAGTGCGTTTTTTTAGCAGTTTATCTCGAACATTTTTGGTAGAATAGTGTGATTAGGTGTGTCTTTAGAATCCTTTTTTCATTTCTGAAAAACCTTGTCCACACTCTTCACTTTCAACTCTAATAACTTTTGAAAGGATAGCGCTACTGCTTTGAAATTTGGCATTAATTATGGACAGAATGTGTTAATGAAGCGTGCTTAATTTCAGTTTAATTTGATAATCCCTTCATTGTTGTTACTCTGGTGGTTTACTTCCTGTTTTTTGTCTCATTCATTGCACAGCCAGCACGGTTTGGTAAAGATTAAGCGCTTGAATAGACATTGTACTTCAAAGCCTCTTTTCTCAGTTCACACTTTTCCTGAATTTGTGCTTTCTTTCCAATATTTAGATAGGTTAGGAGAGTCCATTTCATTTGAATTATACATCATTTTAAAGCTTAAAGTCTGCTCTTTCAGAATATGGTCTTAACTGAAAATTCATGCCTGGCGACTTTTTGTTTGTTTTGAGGTGCAGGGTCACATATACACCCTGAGAAAACAAAAAGTGGAGGTACCCACTCAAAAGACTAAGCTTGTAACATGTGGATATCTCTGAGGGAAAGAGGGAAAATGGGGTGAAAACTTACAACTACAAAGAGTGCGGGAAACTGGGGAAGTGGGGAATAGAGAAAAAAAAAAGAAAGCAAAAGTATGAATAAAAGGGAACAAAAAACAGGGAAAAGAGGAAGAGAGAGAGAGAGAGAATCCAAAAAATTGTTGATATGCATACACCAAGGGCGAAAGCCCACAGAGACAATCAGCCAAGTGTTTTCGAAAGTGACACATTGTCGAGCAGCTTTCCAGCGGAAGAGATTCAACTGTGAGGACGAGAGGACGAGAGCACGTATAGAATACTACCAGGTAGTAAAAATAATTGGTGCCTCGAGAGAACGCAACCTTACAGTGAAAGAAGAGAAGATGATATCGTGCTCACAAAAATATTACAAAATTAAATAAATTCAGTCACATTATAAGACTTCAAAAGAAACATTTTCAATCTCTTTTTAAAAGAATTCAATGAAGGTGCATTTTTTATATCCATAGGAAGGGAGTTCCAGAAACTTGGACCTACATAAATAAAAGTCTGTTGAGCTAGCAAGGTTCTTAACAGAGTAACTGAAATTAATTTGACTGTCTAGTTGGGTATCTATGGAATGTCCGGTTACGCATAAACATGAAGTTAAATACAAACGGGAGGCAATTATTATTATAAGTATACATAAACTGCCCTAATTGTAATAAAAACAAAAATCTTTAATTTTCAGAATCTTGTTATCAAAAAACAAAGGATCTGTATGTGAATATGGAACAGTATTACAAATAATGCGAAGAGCCTTCTTTTGTAACAGTAGAATCCTATCCAATAATAATTGATTCGTGTTTCCCCATACCAAAATTCCATAATTTAAATAAGGCAATATCAAAGATGAATACAATGTTAACAACCAACGGCGTAAATCCGTACTGAGGAGTGGGGGGATGGTCACCATCACCACGATTACAAGCCCATAACCGGACCGGGGGGGGGGGGGGGAAGAAGCTTGGTGCCCCCCCCCCCCCCCACACACACACACACTTTAGGACCGGATGTCCCACTCTTTTGCATGAAATATAAAGTGAGAGGAAAGTGGCAGCAAAAATATGAAGACTATTTGTTCTTGTTGCTTTTTAGGTGATACGCTATCAGCGTATCACCTATTGTGATTGTCAAAATCTCTCTTTATTTCTTTTTATTCTTCTTTCTTTCTGGACAATTTTGTGTCATCAATATCTCAAGAATGACATTACGGAATAACATGACATTTTCAGGGAACATGTCTCATGACAATATCTAGCCACAATAAGGTTTTCATGACAGTAACATATCTATGACGTCATGTAGGCGCCATTTTGTGATTTTCGGACCATGTTACATGATCGATCATAACTTCATAAATAAAGGTCATTTCTGTATCATTTTCGGTGGACATTAAGTTCAGGTCACGCTCTATCTTACATTTTAATGCGAATTACCTAGGACATTATTACGTGCGCGTACGTGCGCGTCAAACTTTTAAAAGGCTCAAAACAACTTACCAATGGGAAATCTCGAAGTTTCAGACAATTTTAAGCGTTTCGCGCGTTCGCGTCCGTTCGCACATTTTCGCGCGTAGTGCGCGTAAGCAAAATCAAAATGCACATTTTTTGACAGATTTGGATTCCTGATACATTAAGTAACAATATCCATTGATTTCCGATCAATTTTGACCTATAACAAAGGAATGCGTTGGCGTCAAAGTTGAAATTTCGTGTGCGCGTCTATGTGCAAATATAGCGAAAAACATGTCTTTGTTTATTTCGCCATAGCTCTTTAAAACGTCTGGTTACCCTATGTTTTTATTGCATATTACAAAAACATATGAATTGGAAATAACGTTTCAAGTAGCAATACCTCCATGAATACATTATGACGTCATCATATCATCATCTGAAATCAAAAAAGTGGAATTGATTTTTTTAAGGTACTGTTTCTGAGATTCATTTGCTCGTATCTCTGTTGTTTAAGCTCAATATTATCCCAAATTCAGATATGTTGTACTTTGAACATTTGCCTTTCAAGTCCATGTCATAGTTTTGAAATTTGATGACGTCATCATGCTTTAAATTGTGTTTAAAGGTAAAGACGCAAAATCGGACAAGTTTACGTGTTATGTCTATGGGAGGTGATTTTTTTAGAAACCATGCATTGACTTGACAACGTTTAAGCACCTTTATCTCAGCTGATTTTGCTTCATTTCCTCTGAAACTTAAGTATGTTGTAGCTGTGACAATAAGCTGCAGTAATCATGCATTTTATTCTTTGAAATCTCCTCATGAGGTTGACAATTTTGCAATTTAAAACTGAAAATGAGAATGGAATGCGGACCAAACGATTCCTGATTCATCTTTCACGTACATAAGTTTACGTTCCTCTAATTTTCTCGTCGAGACGTATGGCCGAGTGGTTAGAGGCGTCGTCTTAGAAACGTGAGGTTGCACACGTACGGGTTCGATCCTCACAAGAGCACTAAAGAAAATAATAATTTTTTTATACTTTTTTTTGTGCAAATCACGTTTGCATGTAAACACACCTATACGCACACACTCACACAGTATACCTTTGTTTTGCGTTGGAGACTGCATTACTTCGATTGCTGCAAAATTTTGCAGGCTGGGCTTTTCAAACTGATATAGTATATTGTAACAAAATGAAATTTGTTCATATCAATTCAGTAACACAATGTAGTCGTGGTTACTTTGTGCTGATTTATACATGTAACAAGCTATACATTGTAAAAAGGTATTCAGTCTTCTGTATTGATGATTATTTGTCAATTAGTGGTTTTTGTGGAGTTTCAGATAGTGATAAAAAGTATGGATGATAAGTGCAGCGATAATTCCTACAGTTTATATAGTTCAAAGTTGTGTTACAGATGTTTGATACATACATTTAGCATTGTGTGTGTGTATATATACGTGTGTATACAGGTTGGCCATATGACACATTCTAGACAATTAATCTTAACTGATTAGCAAACGTGATCAGCTATGGAACTGAATATGGAACTAATGTATGATGTTAATGATTCTAATTAAACTGTTAAAAGTTTAAAGGGATAGCATAACTGTGTGTAAAAATAAGGCAATTATAAGGAAATTTTAGGGCAATTTGATAACCATGCCTATAATAATTTCATACAGGTACTAATACCTGCCTCATAGTCGTGTGATAGATCGTCATGTCAATAGCAAACTGACAACGTACGATGAATGTGTTATATATTGAACAACTGTCTTTCAAGTTCATAACGTTCCCCATATTTTCCCGTCGAGACGTGTGGCCGAGTGGTTAAAGGCGGCGTCTCAGTGACGTGAGGTTGCGGGTTCGAACCCCACAAGATCACGAAACAAAATACTTAGCTACTTTACTGTTTTATTTTTCTTCAATTTTGTATTACATATTCGTCCATGTAGAAATCACGTTCGTATATAAACGCACCTATACACACACACAGACACACACACACGCCATATCCCTCTTTTTTGTGTGTTCGAGACCACATTGCTTCGACTGCAGCAAATTTTGCAGGTTGACTTTGTCAAACCGATCATAGTATGTAATGACGACTGAGGTGTTGTACTTTGAACAATTGTCTTTCAAGACGATGTCATTGTTTTGTAATTTGATGACGTCATTACACTGAAAATTGTGATTAAAGGCAAGGTATCAAAACCAGCCGATTATAGGTTTTATGTTTACGGCACGTATTTTTCCCAAGTTGCCAGAAATGGCATAGCGACATCAGTAGTTACAAGGCCGCATTTCCGTCTAGCAATGCAATACATGTTCACGCGGCCACGTTGGTTGAGTGGGCATTGACTTTTCTCCCTGTAATATCTATACATTTCTTTTTTGCCTTACCATTTCCGTGGATGTCCCGTGGCCGAGAGGTTAGGGAAACGGTTTTGCATGCAAACTCAATTATAACTTCAAGGTGTCTATATCACATTCTTTTCTTTGTCGATCACAGATGACCGACATCTGATAACCCCAAGCGTATCACCTAACTCGTCAGTCTGACGAGTTTCATATCTCGTTTTTTTTGTGCTTGTCAGATGACTTTCGGCGGAAAATCAGACCTTAAAAGTATGAAGACATTTTTTTTTTGTTTTTTAAATATCTGTGAGAGGGAGCGGAGCGACCGAACGGGGGGAGGGTGTGTGGGGGGGGGGTATCCCTCTCCCACACGAGGAAGATTTTGCATTTTCAGACCTGAAATTCAGCGATCTGGTGCACACTTTTGGTGAAAATTTTCTTTTCTTTTCTTAAAGAAAAATAAGAAAATGAAATATTCACAATATATTACTGAAAGACGAAATCGTGGTATTTCAGCTCTTGCTCCGCCTGTGCGACATCACTGTGAAGGCCTACTAAATAATGGGGCCTATTACCGGCGTAGACAGGATTTGACCTATAGGAGGAGCGGTTATGTGAGGGAGCGAAGCAAACGGGGGGGGGTATAAATCTTTTTGCATTGAAAATTTTGACATTTTACAGTCCAAAAACTGCCGTTTGTAGCTATATTTTCGCTTTGGAAATTAAGGGGGACACACCGGGTGCAACTGCTGTCAACCACTGGCAGCAACATCAGGAGAATGGCCGCTATTTGATAGCAATTAGATGCGAGCGAGCTTGAAAATTTTGACATTCTACAGTCTAAAAACTGCCGTTTGTCGCTGTATTTTTTCGCTTTGGAAATTAAGGGGGACACACCGGGCAAAACTGCCGGCAATTACTGGCAGCAACATCAGGAGAATAGCATAACGAATACTAAGAGTAAATGCGAGCGAGCGGAGCGAGCGAGCTTGAAAATTGTGACATTTTACAGTCCAAAGACTGCCGTTTGTGGCTGTATTTTTCGCTTGGGAAATAACGGGGGCGCACCGGGCGCAACTGCTGTCAATTACTGGCAGCAACATCAGGAGAATGGCATAATGATTAAATGCGAGCGAGCGAAGCGAGCGAGCTTCAAAATTTTCACATTTTACAGTCCCAAAACTACCGTTCGTAGCTATATTTTTCGCTTTGGAAATTAAGGGGGGCGCACCGGGCGCAACTGCTGTCAATCACTGGCAGCAACATCAGGAGAATGGCATAATGATTGAATGCGAGCGAGCTTCAAAATTTTCACATTTTACAGTCCCAAAACTGCCGTTCATAGCTATATTTATCGCTTTGGAAATTGAGGGGGGCGCACCGGCCGAAAACTGCTGTCAGTCACTGGCAGCAACATCAGGAGAATGGCATAGCGATTAAATGCGAGCGAGAGGAGCGAGCGAGCTTGAAAATTCGGACATTTTAGAGTCTAAAAACTGCCGTTTGTAGCTATACTTTTTCGCTTTGAACATTAAGGGGAGCCGCACCGGGCGCAACTGCTGGCAATCACTGGCAGCAACATCAGGAGAATGGCATAGCGGTTAAATGCGAGCGAGCGGAGCGAGCGAGCTTTAAAATTTTGACATTTTACAGTCCAAAGACTGCCGTTTGTCGCTGTATTATTTCACTTTGGAAATAAAGGGGAGCGCACCGGGGGAAAACTGCTGGCAATTACTAGCAGCAACATCAGGAGAATGGCATAATGATTAAATGCGAGCGAGCGAAGCGAGCGAGCTTCAAATTTTTCACATTTTACAGTCCAAAAACTACTGTTCGTAGTTATATTTTTCGCTTTGGAAATTAAGGGGGACCGCACCGGGCGCAACTGCTGTCAATCACTGGCAGCAACATCAGGAGAATAGCATAGTGATTAATTGCGAGCGAGCGGAGCGAGCGAGCTTGAAAATTGTGACATTTTAGAGTCTAAAAACTGCCGTTTGTAGCTATACTTTTTCGCTTTGAAAATTAAGGGGAGCCGCATCCGGCGCAACTGCTGGCAATCACTGGCAGCAACATCAGGAGAATGGCATAATGATTAAATGCGAGCGAGCGAAGCGAGCGAGCTTCAAAATTTTCACATTTTACAGTCCCAAAACTACCATTCGTAGCTATATTTTTCGCTTTGGAAATTAAGGGGGGTGCACCGGGCGCAACTGCTGTCAATCACTGGCAGCAACATCAGGAGAATGGCATAATGATTGAATGCGAGCGAGCTTCAAAATTTTCACATTTTACAGTCCCAAAACTGCCGTTCGTAGCTATATTTTTCGCTTTGGAAATTGAGGGGGGCGCACCGGCCGAAAACTGCTGTCAGTCACTGGCAGCAACATCAGGAGAATGGCATTATGGTTGAATGCGAGCGAACGGAGCGAGCGAGCTTTAAAATTTTGATATTTTACACTCCAAAAACTGCCGTTTGTAGCTATATTTTTCGCTTTTGTTTGTCCCACTTTTATGGGAGAACCATCCCCCCCCCCCCCATCGACGCCTCTGCATATGAGGGTGCTTTTGTTAAGTGAAAGATCTGCTGCACACTCTTTGATGAATTAGGGATATATACGTCAATGTCAAAAGTGTACAAAGTTTATCGAAAGGGATCCTGTATAGCGGAGCTTTTGCATGCTTATGATTGCAATACAACGATCTGGTGCATAGTTCTGGGGATATTTGGACAATTTTCCATTAAGAAAGTTCGAGATTTGTCCTCATCTCGGGAATTGCTTGGGGGATAAATGATTTGTCTGCCTAAACACTTCCAGAGGGGTGGGGCAAATGCTCTTTGCCCCCCCCCCCCCCCCCCGAGATACATTTGACGCCCCTGATCTTCCCTGGGAATGCCCATAGATGTATCCTGACTGAGTAATCAGTCACTGTCGTTTCTCAGGAATGATTCAGGAAATGGAGGGGGTTCATATGACGATATAGTTTTTGTTATTGTTTGTTTGTTTGTTTGTTTGTTTTCGTACATATTTTGCAGATGGTCCCCAGTTACTCGCGTCATAGCATGTTTACATGTAGGCCTATACTATTTGACGTTGTCAACGTCTGAGCCATACCTTACAGTGACTGTATGTCGATGTTACTTTCTTCGCAAGCGAGCGAAGCGAACGAGCGCTTGAGAAAATTATGTATACATTCTCCTACAAGATAGAATACTGTTCAGCTATGTTACCTGTCTGAAGGCCGGCGTACAAATGTCATGCAATAATTATGTCAAAATTGTTACAATCACATTTCTGCTTCCTCCATTTTTCCCTCAAAATTCAGGGGGGGGGGATGATTGTACAGGCCATCCCCCCCTCCTCCATTTCAGGGGGGGATATATCCCCCCATCCCCCCCGGGATTTACGCCCATGTTAACAACGAATGCTGAGGAATAGACAGTTTTAATCTATTAATAACACCTATGTTACGTGAAATTTTCTTGCAGACATTATCAATATGAAATTTCCAAGAAAGTTTGTTATCAACTATATGACACCGAGAAATTTTATATGGGAAACACTTTTAAGACAGCGTCACCAAAACAAATGTCCATATTTAAATTATCTAAAGTGTTACTAAAGAGCATATATTTTGTTGGTTTTTTTTTTTGGATATTCAAAGACAACTTATTTGCTTTTATCCACTCACATAAATTTTCTAATTCGGAATTAACTGTCTGCACAAGAATATTATTACTTTAAGTGAGTAAAAAACATTTGAATCGTCGGCATAAAGTATGAACGCTAACACATCTGACGAAGCACAAAAATCATTAATGTAAACAATAAACAATAGTGGGCCCAATAAACTACCTTGTGGCACGCCACACTTCAGTTCTCTCATATCAGAATTATGATTGTTCAAAAATACATATTGTTTGAGATCAGTTAGATAACTAATGAACCACTCCAAGGCCCTCCCACGTATACCATAATGAGACAACTTGTAGAGTAAGATATCATGGTTTATAGTGTCGAAGGCCTTGGAGAAGTCCAGGAAGATACCAATCAAATGTGAGCGATTGTCTAAAGCATGTGCTACTTTGTCAACAAAATTAAGCAAAGCGTGACAGGTGCTATGCTTTTCTTGGAATCCAAACTGCGAATTTCTAAAAACATCACACATCTTTAGAAAATTCATCATTCTTTTATATATAATTTTCTCTAAAATCTTGAACAAACAAGATAATAAAGAAATAGGTCTGTAATTACTAACATCTAACTTATCCCCATTCTTATATATGGGAATAACTTTAGCTGTTTGCATTTGCTCCGGAAACACACCCGTTAACATTGACAAATTAAAAATATGTGCCAAAGGATCCGCAACAGAAGATATAACACTTTTCAAAATCATATTGCTTATGTCATCATAACCGGAACTTTTTTTGTTTTTCAAACCAGATACAATATCAGTAATCTCGTACTTCGTGGTAGGGGTAAAAAATATTGAATTCATATTATATCGATTTAAAAAATCAGAGAAATGTTTATTAGTATCGGGAATTTCTTGACCAAGGTTTTCTCCGATTGTTGTAAAATATATGTTAAAAACACTTGCTATATCAACATGATTATCAATAATTTCATCATTAAATCTCATTTTCGAAATACTTAACTTTTCATTTGAAATATTCATTGCTTGTTTCAATACGTTCCATGTACTTTTCATATCACACTTATATCTCTCTAATTGTTTATGATAATATTTTTTCTTTTCAATACGTATTATCTTAGTGAGAGTATTCTTATACAAAGTATATTCAATTCGTGCTTGTTCAGTTTTTTTTTTTTCATTTTAGATACATAAAACAGTTTATTTTTCCTATTTATGGAACGTAAAATGGACTTGGAAATCCATGGAAGCTTTGGAATTGTTGTATAATTCCTCCGTTTATCCTTTCTTTTAGGAATGTGAATATCCATATGATTATCAAAAATTTCCAAAAAATTATTCAAAGCCAAATTAATGTCATCAGTATCAAACACACAATCCCAATTAACATTATCCAAGGAAGCACAAAAAGAAGACAACTTTTCTTGGGTTACTTTACGCCTCAAATATCGCTGGGATGAATTATTACTAATAATTTATGGCTACATTTAAGGTGCGTCATTATTGGAAAATGATCGGTAATATCTGATAAGATTATCGACGAATTTGGAAGGGTTAAAACGTTACTAAAAATATTGTCAATCCGAGTGGCTGACTGACGTGAAACGCGTGTCGGTTTCGAAATAAGAGGTAAGAAAGAAAAGGATAAGAATGTCTCAAGAAATTCTCCCGAGATGTTGTCCGTTGTATGCTTTAACAAGTCAATATTGAAATCACCGAATATAAAAGAGTTTGAGTTTATAAATAAAGGGTTTGTAAGCACCTCGGTGAGATATCATAAAAAGTCTCTGTTGTTGGAATTTGGAGGTCTGTAAATAATACCTATTACAATGTTTTTATTACCGGGAACAGTAATCTCAATGAAAAGTGACTCAATAATGTCATTCATTTTGCTAAGCTCATCAAGGACAGTGCATTCAAAGCAGCAAAGACAAAGACTGTCTTACAGAAAACTTTTTGCCAGGTCTCTAGATCTGTCAACAAAGCTACGATACAAAATTAATTCATGCAAATGACTTGTTTTGTAAGTCACACTCTATTCTTACTGCATCCACTCTGCAAGTGGCAAATGGATGCCTGAATACAAAACATTGTCCCCTTTACGCGACTTGAATTTTATAAAACCTAGGAGGATCAAGAGAAGGAGTCCAACTGTCTAATTCCCTTTGAACCCATGTCTATATGAAGGCATTAAAGTAAAAGTCGGAGTATGTTCCAAGCTGGATAAACCTCAACCGGGTCTAGGGCAATTATCCCCTGGGCACTTACCCAGGACCCTTCCCCGACCCTAACCCCAATCCTAATCCTGACCTAATCCTAACCCTAATCCAAACTCTAACCCTAAACCGTTACCCTAACCCTAATCTTTACTCTAACCTCATCACTAACAAGTATTAGCCAGGGGTAATTGCCTTTGGGGGTAATTGCCTTGATACGCCTCAGCCATCATTTCTCTATGGAAGATCTTTATAAGTTTCAATGATGGTAATAACTTTTCGTCATCCCTTGGTATAAAAAATGAGCGACACACAATGGTATAAAGACCAGGGAATGCGCTAACAGAGATTGCGCAAAGATTGATGAAATAAAAATAAACATCACTCGACTGGGCACTTCCGGGCAATCACTTAACGTACTATTCTATAAAGAACTGTACTTGGAGACTATGCCATATTAGTTTTATTTGTCGGAATTAAGCGGAAAAGTGATGAAATCGGTTTTCCAGGAGGTTGCACTTTCAAACACTCGTCTTTCACAACACACACAGCTTTGATCTATACTTTTGCGTATATTTCTGGACAGAATTTACTTTCGTATCATACGTTTTATTATAAAGGCAAAATCTCATTTCAGTTAATGAACAATAAGCAACATATCTCCTACAATATTTTAGAGTTCGAGATGAATCTTAATTGTATGAGATTGCTCAGAAAGATAGTGGTTTCAAACCTCTGACGCGAGAGGTATAAGCATGACATTATTCATGTGAACTGCTCTTGTGCCTCTGTATAGGAAACTAAGAGCTGCATTAATAAACGCAGCCATCGCAGGTGGAACTCCAACCTCCTTGGTAAAACATTGAAAGAAACATTTTCAAAGTCGTGAACAAAGGCTGCTAACGTGGACTAATATTGAATAATATTTATATTGCAAGCAATTCGTGAGAAAAGTCGTGATCTCTACAATAGTTTTCATTGAAGTAGGCAAAGATACTATAAATGCATAAAGTCAAAATTTGTTTAGTTCACGTAGCCACCAAGGAAGAACTTTAGAAAAGGAAATAGCCACTGCTATGATGGTCTCAACTCCCTTCAAAGGACCAGGAAATTGTGATAGAGTGTTTTGTTTGCACAGAACACTACGAACCTGAAGACTTCCGTCAATATACATAATCATTACGAATACACATTCCATACTGGGGGGGGGGGATTGAGTAATACTATCGTATCATTTGGATAAGTAGCAAAAACGACAACCCATTATTATATCTATCGAACTGTTCGGTTCGGGCCTTGTTTTCCATGTTAATATATGTTTCGGCCATAGAAGCTACGGGATGCCTACCTATAGTTGATCTATGCACTTACGTGGAATAGCGATGCACCTGACCTATTGCGTATATAACCTATCGAATAATCTTTCCTTCTCATTGTAGAATCCCATAAGTTACTGCTGACATAAGTTACAGTGTTTGGATCCCTGAGTTTTCTTGAGCAAGTCTTTGGTGAGTGAAAGTTCAGTGTCACACACACACACACACACGCACACAGAAGAGAAAGATCACGTTCCAAGAAAAGAATAAGAGAAAAGAGAAAGTAATTTGCGACAGTAGTGAAAACCACATGCACATTATATAGATATTCATATTTATATACTCATGCAAATAACACTATAACAATATACAGTACTTACCCCCGTAACAAGTCACGTTGATCTTGAATTTAACTGGGTAGATATATATAGTGTATCCATTGCTTCACTCGATGGGTAAGAGATAAAGTGGAGGAAGGCTGGTTTTGACCAAGAATTAGGAAAGAAGTCTTCGTGTTTGATATTTCATCGATCATGTTGAATGCCATGATTTGGTTGTTAATGGACTCCAAGGTAGAGACAATTCGCCATCCAAGAGGTGCCCGTAGAACCCAGCTTTTACCGTTTTTAACGCAGCTTCTGTCACACCATATCTCACGTTCCAGCGGCTTTCCCGAACAGTTAAAAGTAAATTCAGCTGGAGATTAAAAAACAACAGCGCAATGATAAACAGATCTTGTGGTATTTTGTTTTGAAAAAAAAAAGAGAGAGAAAAGCACTATGAAAATATTTATAGGAATACGGATATTCAGCAAAAGCTTTAAAAACAATCTAACCTAAGTTCTATTTCTAGTGGTTCTTTCGTCTTTTTAGATGTCATAAGACAAAAATGTTGTAGACTTTAACCAGTGTATCTCAATGAAAATTGTAGGGCTTTTAGTACTTTTGAAAGTCTGAATAAAATGTTAGGTATACATACCTGTCGTTTGTAAGTCTAGCGCTGAAGAGTTCACGAAAGGACAGCAAAAGATGAAACAGGCAAACCAAAACGAACCGGACTGCATTCTTCCTTCCATTGCGAAAAAAAGCAATATGGAAAAACGATATCTGACTATGGTAATTCTCAAAATAATGCCCACGCCAAGGCAGTCTAATTTACTGCATAATGAAGGTATAAGATATATTTGTTGTTATATTATCCTTCCCTTTGTTGTAAAATGTAGAATTGAGCAGTGTTCACTTCTGCTTATTTTGTGCCTGCTGATGCCATTCAAAAAGTAGAATCAGATTTGCTCACGTGAGGCTGCGCAACTGCACGACCACTCCCTGCGTTTACCTTTCGAAGTTGAATTGTGATATCTCTTCATGTTTCCAAGGCCTTCAAGGAAGTAGTGCATTGAGAAATGCAGTAACCACTTGAAAATGTCAATCATATGTTCTCTTTGCATTACAACAGAAACTCCGTCCCTCGAAAGATATGATTAGTTTAATTACTTTTGTTTCTGCAATTCGTTCTGCTTTATAGGGCAATAATTGCTTATGTCCTTTAACAATCTGCATGCCTGATATCTACACTCTTCACTGCGTGTGATTCAAATCATCGTGCCAGATGTTAGTTTTGAACATCAAAGTAATTTATGTAGGATGTTATGATCAGCATAACTTGGAGATGCTTGGGGTGGTTAGAACGTTAAGATGATCTTCTTCCGACCTTCTCTCAAGGCATCTTGAAGAAAGAAAGGCATTTTTAAACATTTTAGCCCCTGTATGAAACTCAAAACTGTTAGGCAAGTGTGATTTACAAAACAATAAGTATTAATACAGTTGTTGATTTGAGGTCATCCCAAGAGAATGACACGCACGAGTCATACGGCCTACGGTTTAAACATCGAAAGAAAGTCCACGGGTTATACAGCCCATGAGCTCGACACGAGGCAAATAAGGCCCATGAGTCCGACACTAGGCAAAAAGGCCCACGAGACATTAAAGTGAACATTAAAATTTGGCACAGATTTATACTCTGTGTTTATGCTATAATGTAAAATTCATACGATGTCTGCAGTAATGCAAGCACTTTTGGATGAATTCGGGAAAAATCAGCGAAGGTTTTTCTGACGTCAAACAGTAGCAAGGCCAGCGAATGCTGACAATGACCTTTGGCGAAGTGTTCGGGGCGGGTACGTGCCTGAGAGACATGGAATTTTACCTTCTATTTGAAGATTATTTGGTTACTGTTGATGTTTTAAAAGCAGATCATTCAAAATGAAAGATTTACTTTGCAAACGTTAGATTCACTTTGCACTGGCATGGCATTTATCCCGACTAGATACCAATTAAACGCTCACCAAGGAAATCAGTTACACCTTTGAGACCGGGCGTTTTCTTCTATCGCTCCTCGCCTATGGAACTTCATCCCATATTTTTTTTCCGTGAAATTGACATGGTAAAGCACTTCAAAACCTCACTCAAGACTCAATTTGTTTAACCAGACATTTAATTGCTAACTTTCTTGCAGGAATCTGCGCCTTTGAATGTTTCTGTAAACAACATATATTTTGACACTATACAAAATCATCATCATCATCAGCCTGTGCATTATATATAGGACGTAGTCCGCTCTTGCTTGCTGATTCCATTCAGTGACGTCACAAGTATCAGGCGTATTTTGCGAGATTCTTTAGGTTTCCGAAAAAACAGGAGAATGGTATTCTCCTCGCTTTATATGTTGCACAAATCATTTCCGCGAGGTCGGGAATTGTAATAACTAGAGCAGGCTTTAAAACTCTATTTGCAATTTCACGAAATGTTATTCATGTTTGATATCTTTGAATGGGGAGGTTTAAGCCCCGTGATGTAATGAGTGTCGAACTCGTGGGCCTTGTTTATTTAGTGTTGGACTCGTGGACTGTTTTTGCCTAGTATTGGTTCATCGGCCTTATTTGCCTCGTGTAGTGTCGAGTTCATGGGCAGCATGGCTCGTTAGGTCTATGACTCGTGGGCTGTACGACTCGTGGGTGTCGAACTCGTGACGTGCACCCGTGAATTTTCCTTTCCTTTGCAGAAAGCCTTATCATCTATCAATCCAAAGAACGAATCCATTTCCTCCTTTTTTCTGTTTGACATGAATTTGTGATATTTCTAAATATTTCAAGAATAACTCTACCTTTCAATCTTATGAATCAAAAGAATGAACGCTCATTTAAAGTATACAAAGCGGGGTCTCTGTTTTTCGGTCTGTTCTTTTCTTTCCCATCGTCTAGAAACCCAATGTCTCTGTTTTAAGTTTTTGGTCATAAAATACTAACATCGACTAAACTGCGAATGTGTAAAGATGAATAGTCACTATCAACTAAAAAACAACAGAATATCACGACTTAATTTCGGTTAACCTAAAAATGGCGATGAATGATTCATTGTGGAAAAGTACAAACCCGGAAGCGGTTTACCACTGCAGGGACTTTTAAACTGAAGAAAACTATTATTCAGCAAAACTTTTTGTCAGAAAAATCATTGCACAATCAAGCTTATCTTTTACGTGGCCACTAAGACCAGGCGTCCACTAGGGCGCGAACAAGACGTGGAAAGCAAATTTGGTAATTCCGCACTCATTCGGCAACCTAAAGTGGAAGTAGCACTCTTCGCTCTGAGTAAACTTTTTTTTTTTGTTGGGTTCTTTTCAGAAATCATTTTCATTTGAGGGATTTTTAATAGTTGCTATATATAGTGCATCGTTTTGTTCGCTTTAAATGTGACCGCCCAACTCAAAATCCACAAAAGTGGAACTAAGTCAAAATCTTATACTGTGTATATATATATATATATATATATATATATATATATATATATATACATGTATATATATATATATATATATATCAAAGTACTATGTTATAAGTTTGGAAAATTATTTAACTTGTTTGATAATGACCATCCTAACACATTCAAAGGAGATCAGGGCCAAAGCTAATCGCAGCATCTCTCACAGCTGGTATTTGAAGTAATAGGCATGATAGGGCAAAGTGAATGTCGGCTGGTGTGACCCCCATGACGGCTAGCAGTCAAAATGTAATGAGAAAAATCGAAAATCGGCTCCCAATTTATAACCTTGCCCTATTTCCTCATACTGTCCGCATATCTAACTCTTGTTGTCCGCAAGTCATCCTGATTGTCCTCGTTCATGATTTTGCCACTGGTGTAATCCTAGATGAGTCTGCGCTGTTCGGCTACGATTAGCATATTCCGGGGTTCGCGCTCTTCCTGAGTGATTCCTAGGACATTCCTAGGAATGTCTGCGGTCAGTTGGCAGAGATTCCTATGAATGTCCCAGAACAAGCCCATTCGCTCACTTTGTCCGCGTCTGATGCGGATAGGATGCCGAAATGACAGAATTTGCTTCGGCAACCTCTCCTAGGCTTGTCCGCGCCCTAGTGGACGTCAGCCCAGGAAGTAATGATCGTTATTAGCAAGCAACCACGGAATCGACTGCTTTGGTTTCCCTGCGAAGGGCTAGGCAATGGGATAAAATGCCTTGCTGATTTGGCACAATCGCTGCAGGCAGGGGATTCAAAACAAGTACAGCCTGATTGATAAATCACGGGCTTATCCACTGAGATCCAACAGCTCCGTTGATTTCACTGACATTTAAAGCACGGTAAGATGCGATTTAAGCCATTAAAACTTTGAAGTGTTGATGTCAAACAGCATCCCTTTTGTGTCTAAATTACTCAATGGAGAATTAGAAACATTTCGTTCAATGTGAAAAAAAAACCGGAGCTATTAAAAGGGGCAACAAGAACATTTCTGTACCAATAAGCAACGTACACTCAAACATACGCACACACCTACCTCGCCCTTCAAAGATTGACACTTCCTAAGCCCAACAATCACTTTAGAAAAGAAAAATTTAACCTCAAAACCAAACAAACAAAAATAGAGCATACATGTATGTGCATCTTGTACGTGATGTTCGAACAGCATAGTTGACCACCTACGCAAAGGTAATATCTATAATTACACAAAAAAAAAAAACACACACACACACACACACCATATGATACATTACAGAAGTATCCAAGAAATAACTGACAACACTTCCGCATGCAGTTTCACAGGCAAATTACACATACTGCACCGTAGATTACCCCCACCCCCACTATGTAACATGCTTGTTATCTGCTGTAATAGGTTAACTGTAAAGAAGCATTCTGTTTCAATTATGATAATTTAATATTGACAAGTACGTAGATCTTATTCTTCTTCTTCATGTACAATATAGTGTGTATGCATGCAAACAAGGCAAATTTCCTAAGTGGACGATGAAATTAGAACTGAACTGAAATGAACTGAATAAATTTGCTTTAAAATTTTGAATGGCTGATTCAGTTGCATTACGGGATCCCGTTTAACAATTTGTTAGTATACGCTCTCTACATTCACACCAAGCACACAAGCCACAGTCATTAGAATTTGAATCAGAACTGTCTTTCATCTATTCATAACACGGCGAATGAAAAGCAAAAAAAAAAAAGACAAAAAAATGTCCAGCAATTAGAATAGATGTATTAATTAAGATTGCATCCAGTAGGCAGAAATCTGGAGACTCTCATGCCTCTCATGTCTATTTACCTTCCTATTATTTGAAATTTGTTAGGCACCGAAAGAGTTAAAAAGTAACATTGAAGAAGGTATACTCTCCACGTTAACATCATGCATTATGTATATATTATTATTAGAGTGCGAGAAGGGGTCCCGACCGTGTACAGAATGTGTATCATTTCACAGCCCTGATGAAGGTCTAAACAAGACTGAAAGCTCGGCAATAAACTCATACATTGATCACTAGCTACGTCCACAAATGCTCTTATCTTCTCGCACTGTATATATATATATATATATAATAATTGCATTTATATGGCGCTTCATACTGACGTTTCTAAGCGCACTTTGCTACTCATACAAATAGATTAGAAAACACAATAACATTAACAAAATCAGCGTTAACAGTAACAAAAGAAGAAGAAAGAAATATATATCCTCATATATGTGTGTAAATATGTTATTCTGGAATATAAGAAGGGCCTAAGTCCAAATTTGGCTATCATCTTTTGAGATACCTTCAGAAGTAATGTTAATACAGATCTATACAGTCATTCGTATACATATTTCACATTTTGAAGGGATGGTATAGTTTTGGTTGAGATGGAGCCTCAGATTTTGTGAGATAATAAGAAACCTATTAAGATATATGAGAAAGTATATAAGGAGGATTCAAAGTTTATTTGATGAAAATTGGTTTTAAAATGGCTGAGACATCCAAAACAAAGGGATCCTAATGAAAGGTCAGACCCACCTTTTTATTAGGTTCGCGTTGTTTTACTTTGTTTTCGGATCACTCAGCCATTTCAAAACCGATTTTCATCAAAAAACAACAACTTTGAATTCTTCTTAGAATTGTATGCTCTCTAGCATTTCATAAGTGGTTTCTGAGTATCTCGCAAAAAGTTAAAAACGTAATCCTCATCTCAACCAATACTATGCTATCCATTTAATTTGCATACATAACACACCTATAATTGGCAAATCTAAAAATTCTTGATGTTATCGCAGTTGTTTAGTTTTCTCGAAAGTTATTTTTTTTTTCTCATGGGCATATGATTCTTTCTTATATCTAAGTTTACATATAAACAGGGTTAGACTAACTTTTCTCTCTCTCTCTTTCTCTGGTGTCCTATACGTAGGAATACTACAAAAACACATACACGCACGAAACGTAGACTGTGTTATACAATATTTATAATTATTAGAAGATAGTTTGTTTTTTATTTCGCATATAAGCCCCTGCTTTTCTTCGTACAATTTTTTATTGCACTGTTATCACAATTACATACGCATAAATGGTATCTTATGCATTCTGTTCCATATCGGTAAGCGTAATTGAAACTTAACTCTCTTTCCACTCCTTCATAGACAGCTCAAAAGCTTTGTGGACAACGCATTTTTCCTTGAAAAGAGAAATAATCCTCACGAACGCAAATTCACCGCACAAAGGCAATAAACAACTGCTTTAATTGATTGTTTGCTATAATAACCAATAATAATGTGATGTTAATGTTAAGTGCATCTATTTTTACTTAGGAAATTAGCCTACAAAATGTCCATTAAGATTACATGCGATTCTTGAGTAATTCAACTGACCTCCTCTATCTTATAACTCAAGCAAATGTGGACATCCAAGCAAATGATGAAAGATTCGTCACGTATCCTTCTGATTCGTCACCATGTTGCCGATATTTAAACAAGCACATTTCAAATAGGTGAATTAGATGACACACAAACTATAACTTCGGAAACCATTCATTCAAAATCTGTATTTCGACGTGTCATAATTGCGTTAGTTCCAAAGTCGTTCGGTATTTGAGCAGCATAATCACCTTTTCTATTTTATTAGCTAAAATGCTAACTCTCATATCATATGCTAAAATGTAGCAAAACTTTCATGTCATATCTGTTGGAACTACGTATATGTTCTTTACGATTTCTTTGCCGTTCTTTTGATGGTTTTGTGGTAATGAATGGTACAAAATTTTTACCGTCGAAAAGAAATCAAGAAACTGATTAACTCTGTTATGACTCTTTCAGAAAATATACCAAATTAAAGACTGACTATGATAAGTTGACTTATGTCACCTATTTTGAGTCCTCGCGTAAAGTTGAAGTGGCAACTTTGTGTTGGTGTTGTGATGCACTGTCACATATATGATAAATATAGGAAAACGTTCATGTCATTTCTGTTTGAACTGTGCATATACAGTTCGACCTCTCTATCCGGACATGCAGTGACCTGTGCTAATGCGGATAAAGGGATTTGGCCGGATACGGGAGACTCAATGTTTAATACGCGCAGCTGCCGAAGAACGATCGCCCGTATCGTGCCTTGATTTAATGACAAATTTTCTGTCCGTGTTCTTGCTGTGATTTGGGGGTGGTAAATGTCCGATTGCATGTTAGAAGGAAATTAGATGTAAATGTATCTTCATTATGTTGAGAATAATATTTAATTTATGTGGGTTCGTCTCGGAATTTTTGAGTTTGAAATCCCTCTTTTCCCCGTAATCATAAGATTTAAAAAAAAAAATCACGCCGAGATCTCATCCCGATAATAGAGAGATCCGAATAAAGGGAGGCCGGATAGAAGAGGTCGGACTCTTTGTAACTGACGATTTCTTTGCCGTTCATTTGACAGGATTATGGTAATAATGGGCACAAACTTTTCATCATTGAAAAGCACTACAGAAACTTATTAATTCTTTTCTGACGGAACATATATCAGTTAAAAACATTACACATATTAAGGTAGAAAAACAAACATTATACATACAAGCGAGTCCAACGTTACGATATTAAACACGAGATAACATTTCACTCCAGTCCTGTGATGAAGACAATACCGTGAGTGAATGGAATTCTTTAAAATCATACCCTATTCTTTTGGTCTCGCTTTATAATTGTTACGGTTTTAGCATCACACACATGTATCAATTAAACATGAGTGTGATATTCTGTCAAGTACATACGTCGTCTATGTAATCATGATATAGGCTACTAGTACATGGTTTAGTAATGGATTTATTCCGATCTCACTGCGACAATTTGGTTATCAAGTATGAGAACTTGTAAGTTTATTGCACACGGATGTATTCCTTGTACATGGTGATTACATCAATCGTTACTATTTTTACCGAGTACTACTATCATTCATTTCAATTTCTGTCTTGCTCGTGTCACCCATCACCTGTAACAGATTACTATAGTGATAATAGTCTCCAAACTGCGTTTCATTTAAAGTTATTAAAGACTTATAATGTACAGCTCTTCAGTTTGTTTGTTGTTGTTGTTATTGTTGTTTGTTTGTTTGTTTGTTTGTTTGTTTTTTTTTTTTTTTGGGGGGGGGGTGTCAGTTGAGGTGATAATATGCCGTAATCTTTGTACATGTACACGGGTGTAAGCACAGTTATAACCATGACTTTAATCCTCGAAACCATGAAATCTAAGAGGAAAAAGGAAAAATGTTAATAATAAGCTACTTGGTTGAGTTAATACACTATATACATCATCAAACATTAAGATATCCATCAACACTACAATGATACATCCACACATTAAAAAAAAATTAATCGCTATTTGAATCATTTTGTTTCTTTTGCAATTTTGTCTATTACTTTATCATGAAATGTCGTTCATATACTTAATTTGCATATTGATTTTAGCAATAAAGTGAAAGATTTCAAAATAACGATCACAAGTATATCATACTTTCTAAGAACTTGACGATATGTGCTGTTTCGGTATATACATTCTGTGAGAACTCACAGTGTCCTCTTTCAAATAGCCACCTACATATTAGTGTAGTTAGGTGATCCGAGTATCCTCTCGGATCACCTTCTGTATCTGTACGGATTCTTTGTTAGGTGATCCGAGTATCCTCTCGGATCACCTTCTGTATCTGTACTGATTCTTTATTCTTCTTCTTTGTTTCTTTATTTCTCCCCAAAAGTTGTGCAGAGGTTAGCTCAGAAAGTCCCCTGCCTATCAATTTCAAAATTATACCATGTATGCATCATGTCCTAAAGACAACAAATCTAATGCATCATTGTGATCAGTTGACCGTGACGTCACTATGACGTCATTATATGAAAACACATTCTCTATCATATCTCATTACTGGAATGCAATTTTTCAATGAAATTTACGTCACATATATTTCAAGTTATGTGCATTCTACTCATATTCTCAAAATCCATCTCTACCCTTAAAACGTGCGCGTACGCGCGCGTTGAAATATTTGTATACTCCAATCGAGCTCAAAACTTTTTTGCACACGTTTCAGACCATTTAGAGCATTTTTTGAAAAATTGAAAAAATTGGACGGACGCGTACGCGCGCGCACATATGTGCACGCACAGCTCATATGCAATAGAAATTTCCCGTTTTTTCACTTCGATCGGATACCTGAAAAGTCAAGGAATATTTCTACCAAGTTTCAAGTCAATCCGACTCAATATGACGTCATAAGGGCCCGTCAAAGTTGAAATTCCGCGCGCGCGTCAATGGCGATATACAGTGCAACTATGCCAAAAAACCGCCAATTTTGAATCCGATTTTACTCGTCAGGATGGACGGTGACCCCCTATTTTCTTTACATATTCTGAAAGCTGATGAGTTGTACATGTCATTTCATGGGTTGGCGATGCTGAAAAAATGATTAAAAGATATCAAATATCTTAATAAAGTAAAAAAAGTAAATTTTCAAAATGACGTCATCAAAATTCAAGTTCACTCGAGCGTATTTCACTTATCCTTTGCCGATTTTCACACAAATTTCAGTATGTTGTAGCTTATTAAATGCTCTTTCATTAATATAAAACAGCATTTTGATTGGATGACGGCATCACCTCGTAAAAATGGATTGAAAGTAATCTTGTCAAATTTGACCAGTTTACGTGTTATCTCTATGGGAGTGCAGTTTTTCTGGAAATTGAAATTGACATGACTATCTTTCTCCAGCACTAGCTCACTTATGCTTCGGTAAATTTCTTCCAAATTTTAATATGTTGTAGCTGAGACTTTGGGCTATCGTAAGTGTGCCCTTCGTTTTTTCATACGACGTCGGCATCACGTCCAAAAACTTGGTTGAAATTGAAGCTTATCTTCGATGTATTGAAATATTTCTTTCTTTCTGCAACTTTCTTTGCAATAACTCAAGAAAGACAGCCCCTATCACCACCATATTTTGCACATGTTTAGTTCATGTTACGTACATTATTTCATGAAATACCAACTACTTGATCGGACACCATCTTGGGTATGTAAATTAGGGTCAAAGGTCATAAATATTTCATCCTGTATCTTAGTAAATACATGTCCTATCTTTCCCATATTTTGCACACGTAAAGACCATGTTACAAGAATCATTTCACAAAATAACGACTTTTTGCTCAGATGCCATCTTGTCTGTGCAAAGTGGGGTGAAAGGTCATATGTACTTCTTCCTGTATCTTCGTTATTACGTGTTATCTCTATGGGAGGGAATTTTTCTAGATATGAAAATTGACATGATTGTCTTTATCGACGACTAGCTCACTTACCCTTCGGTGAATTTCTCCCAGATTTTAATATGTTGTAGCTGAGACTTTGCGCTATCGTTATGTGCCCTTTGTGTTTTCATACAATGTTGGAATCACGTGAAAAATCTTGGTTAAAATTAAAGCTTATCTTCGATGTATTCAGATATTTCTTTCTTTCTGCAACTTTTCTGGCAATAACTCAAGAAAAACACACCCTATCACCCCCATATTTTGCACATGTTTAGTTTATGTCACGTACATTATTTCATGCAATAACAACTACTTGATTGGACAATATCTTGGGTATGTAAATAAGGGTCAAAGGTCACAAATGTTGCATTTTGTATCTTGGTGAATACCTGTCCTATCTTTGCCATATTTTGCACACGTATATAGACGATGTCGCAGGAATCATTTCACAAAATAACCACTTTTTCCTCAGATGCCATCTTGGGAGTGTAAAGATGGGTCAAGGGTCATATGTATTTGTTGCTGTATCTTCGTTATTCAGTGTATACAGAATTTGGTACCAAAGATGGCAGATATGACTCCCTTTTCTAAATGAGAATCCAAACATCACACGGCCAATGTCTCTAAACACAGACGAAACTTGTATGGTCATGCCTATTGCGATCAGGACTCGAATCATTGATTAAAAAAAAATCGGATCACCTTAATTTGTCAGTAATGACAAATTACAATCTCTAGTTCTTCTTCTTTCTTTCTGGACAAAAGTTGTGTTTCGATTAGCTCAGAAAGTGCTCTTCCTATCAATTTCAAACTTATACCATATATGTATCGTGTCCCAAAGACGACAGATCAAGTGAAATCATTGTGATCAGTCGACCGTGACGTCACGATGACGTCATTATATGAAAACACATTTTCATTCATATCTCATTAATGGAATGGAATTTTTCAATGAAATTTACGTCACATATATTTCAAGTCAAGTGAATTCTACACATATTCTCAAAATTCATATATACCCTTAAAACGTGCGCGTACGCGCGCGTTGAAATATGTGTATGCTCCAATCGAGCTCAAAATTTTTTTGCACACGTTTCAGACCATTTGGAGCATTTTTTGAAAAATTGAAAAATTTGGACGGACGCGTACGCGCGCGCACATATACACACGCACAGCTCATATGCAATAGAAATTTCCCGTTTTTACACTTTGATCGGATGTCTGAAATGTCAAGGAATATTTCTACCAAGTTTCAAGTCAATCCGACTCAATATAACGTCATACGGGCCCGTCAAAGTTGAAATTCCGCGCGCGCGTCAATGGCGATATACAGTGCAACTATGCCAAAAAACCGCCAATTTTAAATCCGATTTTACTCGTCAGGATGGACGGTGACCCCCCATTTTCTTTACATATTTTGAAAGCTGATGAGTTGTACATGTTATTTCATGGGGTGGAAATGCTGGCAAAATGATTAAAAGATATCAAATTTCTTAATAAAGTAAAAAAAGTAAATTTTCAAAATGACGTCATCAAATTTCAAGTTTATTCGGGCATATCTCACTAATCCTTTGTCAATTTTCACCCAGATTTCAGTATGTTGTAGCTTATTAAATGGTCTTTCATTAATGTAAAACAATATTTTGATTAGATGACGGCATCACCTCGTAAAAATGGATTAAAAGTAATCTTGTCAAATTTGACCAGTTTACGTGTTATCTCTATGGGAGTGCAGTTTTTCTGGAAATGAAATTTGACATGACTATCTTTATCGAGCAGTAGCTCACTTATGCTTCAGTGAATTTCTCCCAGATTTTAATATGTTGTAGCTGAGACTTTGTGCTATCGTAAGTGTGATCTTTGTTTTTTCATACGATGTCTTCATCACGTCAAAAAACTTGGTTGAAATTAAAGCTTATCTTCGATGTATTGAAATATTTCTTTCTTTCTGCAACTTTCCGTGCAATAACTCAAGAAAAACATATCCTATCACCCCCATACTTTGCACATGTTTAGTTCATGTCACGTACAATATTTGATAAAATAACAATCACTTGATCAGACGCCATCTTGGGTATGTAAATTAGGGTCAAAGGTCATAAATGTTTTATCCTGTATCTTTGTGAATACATGTCCTATCTTTCCCATATTTTGCACACGCAAAGATCATGTTACAAGAATCATTTCACAAAATAACCACTCTTTGCTCAGATGCCATCTTGTCTGTGCAAAGTGGGGTCAAAAGGTCATATGTAGTTCTTTCTGTTTCTTCGTTATGACGTGTTATCTCTATGGGAGGGAATTTTTCTAGATGTGAAAATTGACATGATTGTCTTTATGGAGCACTAGCTCACTTGCCCTTCGGTGAATTTTTCTCAGATTTCAATATGTTGTAACTGAGACATTGCGCTATCGTTACGTGCCCTTTGTTTTTTCATATGATGTCGGAATCATGTTAAAATACTTGGTTGAAATTACAGCTTATCTTCGATGTATTGAGATATTTCTATGTTTCTGCAACTTTCTTTGCAATAACTCAAGAAAAACAGCCCCTATCACCCCCATATTTTGCAAATGTTTAGTTCATGTCACGTACATTATTTGATAAAATAACAAGTACTTGATCAGACGCCATCTTGGGTATGTAAATTAGGGTCAAAGGTCATAAATGTTTTATCCTGTATCTTTGTGAATACATGTCTTATCTTTCCCATATTTTGCACACGCAAAGATCATGTTACAAGAATCATTTCACAAAATAACCACTTTTTGCTCAGATGCCATCTAGGTTGTGCAAAGTGGGGTCAAAGGTCATATGTACTTATTGCTGTATCTTCATTATAGTGTATACAGATTTGGTACCAAATATGGCAGATATGACTCCCTTTTCTAAATGAGAATCCAAACATCACACGGCCAATGTCTCTGAACACAGATGAAACCTGCATGGTCATGGCTATTGCTAACTACACGTAGCCGCGACAAAACGCGGCTACACCTCTATTCCTTCGCAGACGTTGTCATTTTTCAGTATGGTTGTGCGACTCCTTCATGAATATCTTTATTAATCGTGGAAAACTAAAATACAAGGAATTATCGTAATCTATGATAATCATTCAATAATCGATATGCGATTTTTTGTTTAATTACGTCAAAAACTCACCGAAACCTGTGGCTGAAATCAGGTCTGTAAACGTCCTTATTGCTTCACTCCTCATCTGCGTGTTATTTGAATGGCATTCACTCTCGTATACTACAACGTACAACGTAGGTAGTCGGAGAGGCGCCCTCTAGCTCTCCGACTACCTACGTTGTACGTTGTAGTATACTAGTACGAGAGTGAATGCCATTCAAATAACACGCAGATGAGGAGTGAAGCAATAAGGACGTTTACAGACCTGATTTCAGCCACAGATTTCGGTGAGTTTTTGACGTAATTAAACAAAAAATCGCATACCGATTATTGAATGATTATCATAGATTACGATAATTCCTTGTATTTTAGTTTTCCACGATTAATAAAGATATTCATGAAGGAGTCGCACAACCACACTGAAAAATGACAACGTCTGCGAAGGAATAGAGGTGTAGCCGCGTTTTGTCGCGGCTGCGTGTAGTTAGGCTATTGCGATCAGGACTTGAATCACTGATTAAAAAAAAATAAAAAATCGGATCACCTTAATTTGTCAGTGATGACAAATTACAATCTCTAGTTCATATAGATTTCTTCCTGCATCGTTGGCTCTGACTCAACCCTAGAAGCTCCTCGTGTTTTATCCACCTGTGCATAGAGCTCCTCACACGGTGGCGGTTCTACGATCGAAATGTTACCTACTGTTTTGTTCACCGTCGCGTACATGTCCTCTCGGGTTTGGGATCTTGACGTAAAACTCTCCGGGTTCTGAATCTCAGTGTCGTGACAACTATTGAAGCTGTCCCCTTCTATCATCTTAGGACGAAGATCATTGGCGAAGTCTTTTTCAGGATTCAACAGACTATAATCTCCAGAGTCAAAAGCTTCAGGACATCGCGGTTGCTTGTTGGTATCAATGTCACTTTGTTGCTCCGGATTCAGTTGATAGTAGTAGACGTCTTCAGAAGGCATGGCTGTCATGGCATCCTTGCTGGAACAGGGCTTATTATATTTTCTGTCAGGGTAGATCTTATGCTGTGAAGTTTGTCCAATAGGTGACAGACCAGGGTTGCGACTTCCTGTTCTGTCGTCAGGGAAAGCATGATTGAGGCGATCGTACTCGCTTTCTGTAGGCATTTCGGATGAATCGTGAAATAACGTCAGTGAATTGTAATAACTGTCATCAAACAAGCACGCTTTACCAGTGGATCTAATGGCACCATTCATCCTCCCGTCCAATTTGCAAAGGTCTACAGCCTGGTAGTCATTATCATCTCCATAAGCACACGCTGGTTGGTCCAGCGATGTCTCCTGCAGGCCACAATATTCATTATCAGAAGGAATATTCATTGAGGTCAAAGAAGTGCCGATGCCGGTATTTATGTGACTTTCGTCAGGAATTGTACAAGGGAAGCCACGATTTATGCTGATAAAGGTAGAAAGCCCCTCGTCTATCTCTTCAGCATCTTGGTAGATGTGACTAGTGTGCCCGAGATGGCCCCCTCTGTCTCCGACGGTGTTGCCCAGAATATGAGGCAAAAGCTACCAGCTGTTGTAGCATTGGGATTGGTAGCGTCCGACAAAACGGTATGATCCGTCGTGATTGGCTCTGGTACAGAAGTGTCGATGGGATTCATCTGAAGCTGCCCGCCATTTGGGTGAACATTTGGCTGATGCGAGGTTTGGGATCTCCAATGTCTGCAATTTAATGGGGAAATTGAATTTATGATTTTACGCATGTGACCGTGCATCGCAAAGCCACCAAAAAGTCGCCATACATTGATTTTTAGTTAAGAGTAGATTGTGGAAGAGCAGAATCTAAGATTTAAAATGAAATATATACGTCAGTGCAAACAGACTTTCCAAAGCAATTTAATCAATGGAAAGACAGGCACACTTTGCAAAAGTGTGTACTCAAAAGAGAGGCTTTAAACTTTAGGGTCTATAGGCAAATGCGTAATTCCCCCCAGCTGTCTGCAATGAATGGAACAAAGAAAAAATATATAAATTTCCATGAAAATCACAATTAAGTGGTTATTAAACTAAACTGAAAGTTTGCTCATCATTAAAGTACGTTATATTTATGGCCAATATAAACTTCAAATGCAACATTAGTGTGATTTCAATTATTAGAGATGAAAACTGTTTGAAGGGTTTCTAGTGTTTTAAATCGGTAAATCTGAGAAAGCCTACATCAGACCGAACCAAAGTATTTGAAAAACTGCAAAAGAATCATGGTGCGCAATCACATAGTATAGTGTCCGGTTGTATCGACAACGCCTTTCGAATCCATGTATCCCCACGATACGGGGTCTTTAAAAGATGCAATTTTTATTTAAAAAAAAAATATTTACGAGATCAGCAAATTAAATCAAGATGAATGTCTTTTATTGTTTTAAAACAATACCACAAGGCTGACTCAATACTTGGACTTGGACTGGGAGAGATACTCATCTCGTATGATAAGCCTGCATTCACAAATTGGCAGTCTAACCACTCACACTCGCTTGAAAGCCTCCAAAATTCAACTCCACATCATTTTGTCTTTGCTTGTTTTTCTGTGTTGTCCGTATCATTTTCTCTAGTTTTTTTGACTGTGTATACATAGGTGGCTCCTTGCCATTGATTTGGTGGTGGTTTTCGTAAAATATGTTGAAAAAAAATACTGTATCAATAAAAGTTTTGGGCGACAGATGGAATAATAACATGATAAAATGTCTGGCGACCAGAAATTCGGGTTTTCGTGATAACAAGTCCACCCACCAATAGTTATGTAAGAAGAATACAAATCAGCAAACTTACTTCAACACCATTCAGTAATGTACAGTCACTTCTGAATATGCTTTATTTGTTTCCTGGGTTGCATACAATGATTCCACACCCTAGATTTACAAACTAGTTTTCACAAAAAATTCACACCCCATTCCCTTACATCCCATATAATAGTTTGTATTAAAAAAAAAGTCACCTTTTCTTTTGATGTTTCGACCAAGCCATTATCATGGACAGTATGACAAGCACGGCGAAAACAACACCAAGAAGGGTTCCCAGGATGTAAGTAATAAAATTCATCTCATAAACTTCGGTATCTGGTTCGGTATCTGGAAGATAAATCATTTAGCGAGTCCATCGTCACCTTAAAAATCAATGGAGGAAGAATTTGCTCTCGTAGTTTTTTTTTTCTCTTTTATGATGACTATAGGCAGAAATTACGTTTGTTTGTTTTTATAATCAGATCAAACCATTATGAAGAGAAATTCAATTCAATTCAATAATTCAATAAAGGTTTTATTCAATCATGTATCGCAGCCAGTGGCTGAATTGCACATGTTTACAAAGATAAAAGATACAATCATGATTATTAATTCATATAAAACAACAAGAAAATTGAATCTCCTACAAAATACACTTAACTAAAACTGAAAATATGAACTTAAACTTAAACATTGAAAAGCTTAAAATATACAAAAAAATACTAAAATGATTATCACTATTAATGATAAACAATAAAGAAAATAATATAAACATAATTCAATCATTAAATTACAAATTACTAATTACATTTCTATCTATATACTCCCTAGATCAACAATTTAAAACTTAAAAAGACGCTTATATAGCTGATGGCATAATTGCACATATTTCTATAATAAACATTAATATAATCACTATTGAAAAAGGCAATATCTAGTGTGCATATACAATGTATGATACACTCAAAGCAGTGAAAAATAAACTGAATTAAAGACGAAAGCATAAAAATATAATTATAAAAGATATAATTAAAAGAAGAATATTCCATGTAATATACTCTATGTTTGATCAAAAAATAATATATTGCACTAGGAACAAAATTAATATTGAAACTTAAATTATGTATTTGAGAGTGTGTGCTTGTTTGCGCATATGTATGGAAAGGGGGTAAGTGTGTGTGAGTGTGTGTGTGTGTGTGCGTGTGTGTATGCGTGTGTGCTTGTGCGTGCGTGTGGGGGTGGGTGGATGTGCGTGTGTGCATACCCACAATCAATGAATCAAAGTTATATGATAAATTATATCAAAATAAGAGCAATGGAAACATTGTCCTAATCACCTAAAATATATAAAGTATACACAATCTTTAGTTCTATTCTGTAACCTGGCAAGATTTCTCACTTTGCTGAATTATCGCAGTATACTAACATAAAAAAAAATAAATTGTTTTTGCTGTTGACGAGTGACTGTTAAGATAGCATGAGATGAGAGACTTCAGAAAATCAGATTATTCGTGAGAAGTGTTGTACTCATAGAAGTTCACACACTTGACGGAAAGAGCATAGGGGAATTATTACACAAATCCGTATAAACAGATTCTGAAGTGATTACTGTAGTTGAAATGTTTATCACAACAGTTCCCAAGTCCCTGATTTACATTCAGGCAGAGCATTCAAACCTGACCAAAACTGTAAACGAATAAAGGATTAACAAAATTTTCTGTAAATGTTTACTTTGCATAGGCAGACGTAATGTACTTGATCGCGTTTGGAAGCCATATTCACGATTGGAGCTTTTGCAAGAAAATGCATTTCTGTTCGACCAACGCAATGTGTTCTATGACAGTAACGATACTACGAAGACCTGATAAAGTCGCCAGACATAATATGTTTTCTTCAGTCCCTGTTGAAAATAAAAAAGCACATTACAACTTGCCATTTCTTCATGGACAATGGGTATTCTGACTTTTGAATATGCATCGTCTTTCTGTCTGTCTTGCTTTACTGTCTGCGACTTTCTTCTTATAATGTGTTCATTGTTTAGATATGAACTCAACTCACAAACTTTCTTATAAAAAAAGAACTGGGCAAACGCTTTATTGATTCCAATGTTATTTTAGTATCAGACTTTTTTTTCATCATAAATAAAGCAGTAGCACTTTCATACCTTGAATTTAAATTCAAATAAAATGATGTCGAATTTACCATGAATTGTCACCCGTGGTTCGCTTTTGCCATAAAAACAGTTTAACAAAAGGATTACCCTAAAATGTAGATCAATTGCAGCAAAATAGTTTTGACGAAATTACTGCCAGTGAGAAGGGGAAAATGCAGTAAAAAAAAAAAAAAAAAAAAAAAAAAACTTGCTATATGGGTTGAATCAATTACTAAACTCACGTGACGAAGAAGTTACAGTAACTGTTGTCTCTCCAAATGACGTCAGAACTTGAATAGTCGGTCTATGCCCTGTGCATTTTAATCAAAACACAGGCAATACTGACAGTATATACTAGTACATGTTGATGGGAAATCTCCTAATCAGTTTGTACTTTTTGTGACAGCACTTTTCTGTGCAATATTACAGTTTTCACACTTTCCAGATCGACAATACGTACATGCATATACAGAACAATTCTTGTATCTGTCAGATATCAGACTTATTTGCATGGTGATCAAAGTACAACAGTAACTGTTTGTAGTGTATGAGTGCTCACAAAAGAGAAGTAGGCATTTTATTGAATTCATGTGATTGTCTTTGTTTTCTAACAAGTCTCAAATCAAGCGTTGCAATCAAATGAAATAATACCACTTTAACGACAACTGAATTTCGAGGAAGATGAACATTTCTCTTTAACTAATATTTTTGACGATAGTGATTGACATTATCTTTGACGTCATCTTTGCTGTTGTTGTCACGGTTTTTCAAAAGCGCTTAGAGGCTGGTCGAGATTGTGCTTCATGAGTATGCTTTTATTATCTATTATAATTATCATAGTCATAATCTTGAGGGCATTTGTTGTTACACAAAAATTTTGTTCATGCGGATATGATGAGGTATATAATTGCAAGCCTTGGTACTTACCATTAGACGTGTTTTGCATACTTTGTGTGGGCTTTATGCTGACGTTGACATCTTCCCACTCATCATCTGTGAACAAAAGGCCCACACACAAAAATAGTGACAACCACATAAACAGAATTCGTCCCATAGCGTAGCATAAAATGTCACTCAGAAACTTCACGGACTTAAAATGTTGTCTTATTGAAACGTAGTGATGAAAGCGCTGTAGTAATCTGTCATGAATCGCTTTTTAATGTTAAAGATACATTTCATCTCTTTTTGTATGTTTTCTAATAAAGGCGGGAAAATATCCAGGGGCATTTTCAAAAACGCATCAGTCATTCTCATGAACATAAAAGACCGAGATAAGACTAATCTTTCCCAATGGTTTACATGTTAGGGTATCAGAATCTGTGCATTACGAGTTGTATGATTTTAAGTTAACAAGTCTTGAATGATACAAACGCATTTGAGTTACTTAGTGCAATTGTTCCATCAGGCGTGGAAGTATTAATTCAATGTCGTTACAACCATCTGCCATTGTTCCACACTAATTGATGTGAGATTGGTTTGAAATACTGTGGTTATCCGAGATTAGGCAAGATTATACTGTAGGATGTATTTGCACGTCACACCGTTGGTCTCCTTTCTGGCTTCACGGCAAGACGGAGTTGAAGTGTTCCAAACAGGGAAGTAGGTTGACCGCCCTGGTAGTCCCATACACTACATTGTCGCACTCCCGTTCACGACGAACTCTCTGCCACAAGCGAGAGTTATCTTGGACCCGAAGCGTGTGATATTCGAGTCCCAAAGACCGTTAGGCACAATCCCCGGATGATCACAAAACCCAACGGAGACTTTCAATGAATAAAGAAGGCAGGGATTAACTTGCCATAATCAATTATGTATAATCCATGTTAATATGCAATCATGATAATAATGGAGAATATATCACAATATATCTTTTTTTCCTACAACATAATAATTCACTTGTTAGTCCCTTAATTGGACCGACGCGACAATGAAGTACCCGCGGATCTCAGATCAGAAAGACCAGCACATACACACACACACACACACACACACACTTTTATTACACGTACAAGGAAAATGTATGACTCAATCTTATTTTTCCAAGCCATGTATAGAATCACTAATAAATATGAATAGTATACTTACCCATATATCATACATGATAATTAATCCTTGAAGTTTCTGTAATCTTAATGTATGATGCCATCCACAAAGATAATAAAAAATCAGTGATAATCAATTGATCAGTGAACTCTTGTAAAATAACAATATTAAAAGACTCATGTATTATTTACCAGAAGGTTTGGAATAACTTGTTATTTCAATTAAAAGCAAGTACGTGCAATAACAAAGTACATTTTATGCCATCAGTGTGGACAAATTTGTGCTTTTATGATGATCATTGAAGAAGTAGCAAATACAGTAGCCACCGAATATATGATTATATATATATATATATATATATATATATATATATATAATATACTGAAGATCATTTTTGATAAGTTATAAACATTTCGAAGTAATGTGGGCATGAGAGATTTTAACTATCAGGACCAATTAACACCGACTACGTTGACTGATGTTTGGCTGCATTTATTTCACTCTCTATGAAAAAACAAATACTTCTGATACTCACGGTTGAATGAATAAAATTGGTTGGATTCAAGCTGTGTCCTGAGAGGACAAGTCCAATTGTGGGAAAAGCTTCCGCCAGAAAGAATGTTTGTATACACTTCCGACTGGAAACATATGCATCCCTCTTGGTGCAAGACAGCAACGCCATTATTTACGGAGTTTTCAGAACAGGTAGATATACACTCTTCGTCCGAATGAACGCCAAATCCAAAGTTAGAAACGGCCTGAAATTCCTGTTCGTTATCCTTGTAGCATCCGAGAAATCCAGGTTCTGCGCAGTTACAGAATATGATGATGAAAACCAGCAAGTGTGGCTTATATCATATCATAGTTATCATTTTTCATGCAGGTTTCAATGACTTTAGATGATTAAAATAGAGATAGAAAACATACAATCCATGGACATAAAAACGTATTCAATTCAATGAACATTGAATCATCCTAGAAGGGGGGTTTTGTAACTGCACGCTGGCATAATGATAAGGGTTTTTTTTTTCTCACAGTTTAAAAAAGAAATCAAGTTCATGATATGTGTACGTAAACGTGTTTGATTATATTGCGAAATATATATGTCCATATTTTTTTTTTGGGGGGGGGGGGTGGAATCATTTCTTTATTCAAGGAATTATATAACATACATAACCAGGTCAATTATTTAGATTGCATGTATACATCGAAAGTTACAAATCACAATTGTAAGAACATATAATACACATGACATCCGTGAAAATAATGCGCCGATTTCAACAATATATTTAACACTAACAATCATTACACAATTATATCAATTCCATAAACCAAATATATATTCATACAAACATGTAGACTTTAAAACATTTCAAGGAGGATTAAACATTAAGGATCTCCATGTGAGGTTTTCTTTCTCAAACAGTAACTCTGAAAATTGTGTCTCTATCTTTTCCTTCCAATATTTTGGAACATCAACTTCGAGTACCAATGGTACCCTACAACTCGAATCTCCGGACGTAATCCTCTGAAAGTCATGAATATTGTGATTCTTTTTTTTTTCTCGATCTTTTCGATTTCTTTTTCAAAACACGAGCCAAAAGTGTGTTCACAAGTCAAGAGTGTGTACGCATAATTATTCATGGATTCTGTATATACCGTATGTCTTACCTCGGCATTTGAGCCTAACAGCTCTGTTTGAAGAACACTCGGTGGTTGTCGATAAGCATTCATCAAAACGTAGAGATCCTGTACATTGGTATCGAGGACAATTGAGCTATTCAATAGTTTCTTAATTTAGAGCTCACGATTTACTCAAATTAATGTGATTCTTTTTAACTGATTGACAGATTGCCCTGTACATCGACGTAAATATATGCATGGAATTAATCAGTTTTTAGTAGTAGCCACGAAAGAAAACATGGGCATACATACTTGCAGGATTTCAAGTTACGACCTTGTGATCACCGTACAGGCGTCTTATCCACTAGACCGCCGAGATTCCGCCCGACAATTAGTGCTGGTTGTATTCCTTATAGCATGCAGCGGGTACTGCGTATTTATTCAAATCAATGGAATTCTTGAGTCGATTTTTTTTTTTTTTTGTTGCGACTGATTGGCACACATATACCAAGTAAGAAATAATCTCACATCCGCAGTCAGTCCGCAGCACGTATGCTAATGAGCCGATCCGGCAAGATTTATTCAGCACTCTCGTTGACGATCTTTGCGTTCGAAAGGTGTCTCGTCGTGCGAGATTTTCCGAGACTTTGATAGGGCTATGGTTTTCACAGTGTAGTGACTTGTACATACATTTGTCATGGCTACAAGTCACGGTAAATTGTTCTCCAGACTTTGATCTTTATTTTGATACTAAATTTGCGTATAACATCGGATCTTATCATGACTATATTATCAGTTGAATTTGCGTAAATTTTACCTGCTTTTCACGGAAGATTTTGTCGTCTAAAGTTCTTTTTTGGTTCCTGACCGGATTAAGAAACTGTTGTTTCTGATTTTGGCTTTTTCGTAGAGAGGAAACTTAGATGCTCATCATATATTAGAGTCAAGGAGACGCAAGCATGATTTATACTAGTTTTTCCGCTTTGAAATGTCTGTAAAATTCACTACTAAGCCGGAAGTATGCTCCACGCAAAGTGTACTGTAGCGCGAAAGCCCTCTCTCATTGGACAGTGCTTGCATTCAGCGCTTGAACTACACGCGTGCAAAGAAACCGCAAGTGGCATGAAACCGTTATGTAGCAGCGTAATGACGTAATGCAAGCGCTGAATGTAAGCGCTGTCCAATGAGAGAGCTTACTCTTGAGATTACACGGTTTCAAGCTGATCAGCACTGACATCGATGTATATTTTACTGGTTCCTGACCGGATTAAGCAACAAATTGTCAAGATACTTACATGGATACAAAGATTAGGAGATGGACTACCAAATAAAGCATTTTCATTGAGACGCAAGGTGAATTTGATATTTTTTTGACGTCTTGAACGTGTACTGCACGAATTACTTTTTTCATCATTTTTCAAGCTCAAATTACGCGATGATATTTTTCATTTACAATAATTTGAGTAACATGTGACGATAGTTTACATATTTTCCTTGAATTTGATACCAAATTTGTGAACATAAGGTGTATTTTTGTTGCCGAAAGCCCAAGGACAAAATCCCCTTACGCAGCTCATTACCTATGCAAGCCTAGAGCGGGCTTGCATACGAGTTGAATAAATACGAGCGAATTATCGGGTGCTGCGGACTGACTGTCCGCATCTGGGAATCTACAAGTAAGAAATAATCTCACATCCGCATCTGGGAATCTACACTCTACAAGCAATGCTTCTATGTAGATTCCTCATATTTCACATGTTTTATTGTGTTATAAGCTGTACTTGACAATTCATCCAGGCTTTTGTATTGTGATGTTTATGTTTTATGTGTATTTCTTGAAATGTGGAATATGGAACAATAAAAAACAAAACAAAACAAAAAAACATCGACGTGAATATCGTGGCTACTACTAAACACTGATTCATTTGGTAGTTATCAACGTTTATGTATAGGACGATCTGTTAGTCAATTTCAAGAACTCACGATGTTACTAACAGTCAGCAAGAAATGACCCATGTAATGGAAAATTGTAATGATGTTAAGAGTAATAACCGAATAAGACGGAAATTTTAAAAGAAAACAAGTTATGACAATGAAAATAGATTGCACTATTCAACAAATATTGAGTGATGATTTTACCATGTGTTTTAATCGAAATAATCTTGATCTTTCAGTGACTCAGAGGTATTGTACCATGGGCGTAAATCCCGGGGGGGGGGGGGACGGGGGGGATATATCCCCCCCTGAAATGGAGGAGGGGGGGATGGCCTGTACAATTATCCCCCCCTGAATTTTGAGGGGAAAAAATGGAGGAAGCAGAAATGTGATCGTATCAATTTTGGCATATTGCATGACGTTTGTACGCCGGCCTTCAGACAGGTAACAGAGCTGAACGGTATTCTATCTTGTAGGAAAATGTATAATTTTCTCAAGCGCTCGCTCGCTTCGCTCGCTCGCGAAGAAAGTAACATCGACATACACTGTAAGGTATGGCTCAGGCGTTGACAACGTCAAATAGTATAGGTCTACATGTAAACATGCTATGACGCGAGTAACTGGGGACCATCTGCAAAATATGTACGAAAACATACAAACAAACAATAACAACTTTATCGCCATAATTATTGAATCCCCTCCATTTCCTGAATCATTCCTGAGAAACGACAGTGACTGATGACTCAGTCAGGATACATCTATGGGCATACCAAGGGAAGATCAGGGACGTCGAATCTATGGGGGGCAAAGGGGCATTTGCCCCGCCCCAAAGGAAGTGTTTAGACAGACAAATCATTTATCCCCCAAGCAATTCCCGAGATGAGGACAAAATAATAAATCTCGAACTTTCTTAATGGAAAATTGTCCAAATATCGCCAGAACTATGCACCAGATCGTTGTATTGCAATCATGAACATGCAAAAGGTCCGCTATACAGGATAAGGGATAAACTTTGTACACTTTTGACATAGACGTGTATTCCCTAATTTATCAAAGAGTGTGCAGCAGATTTTTCACTTAAAAAAAGCAACCTAATATGTATAGAGGCGTCGATGGGGGGGGGGAATGGTTCTCAAATAAAAGTGGGACAAACAAAAGCGAAAAATATAGCTACAAACGGCAGTTTTTTGGAGTGTTAAATTTTAAAATTTTAAAGCTCGCTCGCTCCGCTCGCTCGCATTAAAAAAGTTTAACCGCTATGCCATTCTCCTGATGTTGCTGCCAGTGATTGACAGCAGGTACACCCGGTGCGCCCCCCTTAATTTCCAAAGCGAAAATATAGCTACAAACGACAGTCTTTAGGACTGGAAAATGTCAAAATTTTCAAGCTCACTCGCTTCGCTCGCTAGCATTTAATCAGTATGCCATTCTCCTGATGTTGCTGCCAGTAATTGCCGGCAGTTGCGCCCGGTGTGCCCCCTTAATTTCCAAAGCGAAAAAATACAGCCACAAGCGGCAGTCTTTGGACTGTAAAATGTCAAAATTTTCAAGCTCGCTCGCTCCGCTCGCTCGCATTTAACCGCTATGCCATTCTCCTGATGTTGCTGCCAGTAATTGCCGGCAGTTGCACTCGGTGTGCCCCCTAAATTTCCAAAGCGAAGATATATAGCTACAAACGGCAGTGTTTAGACTGTAAAATGTCAAAATTTTCAAGCTCGCTCGCATTTAATCGCTATGCCATTCTCCTGATGTTGCTGCCAGTGATTGTGAGCAGGTGCGCCCCCTTAATTTCCAAAGCGAAAAATATAGCTACAAACGGCAGTTTGGGGACTGTAAAATGTCAAATTTTTGAAGCTCGCTCGCTTCGCTCGCTCGCATTTAATTACTATTCCATTCTCTTGGTGTTGCTGCCAGTAATTGCCAGCAGTTTTCGCCCGGTGCGCCCCCTTAATTTCCAAAGCGAAAAATATACCTACAAACGGCAGTTTTTGGACTGTCAAATGTCAAAATTTTGAAGGTCGCTCGCTTCGCTCGCTCGCATTTAATCATTATGCCATTCTCCTGATGTTGCTGCCAGTAACTGCCAACAGTTTTCGCCCGGTGCGCCCCCTTAATTTCCAAAGCGAAAAAATACAGCCACAAACGACAGTTTTTGAGACTGGAAAATGTCAAAATTTTCAAGCTCACTCGCTTCGCTCGCTAGCATTTAATCAGTATGCCATTCTCCTGATGTTGCTGCCAGTAATTACCGGCAGTTGCGCCCGGTGTGCCCCCTTAATTTCCAAAGCGAAAAAATACAGCCACAAACGGCAGTCTTTGGACTGTAATGTCAAAATTTTCAAGCTCGCTCGCTCCGCTCGCTCGCATATAACCGCTATGCCATTCTCCTGATGTTGCTGCCAGTAATTGCCGGCAGTTGCACTCGGTGTGCCCCCTAAATTTCCAAAGCGAAAAAGTATAGCTACAAACGGCAGTGTTTAGACTGTAAAATGTCAAAATTTTCAAGCTCGCTCGCTCCGCTCGCTCGCATTTAATCGCTATGCCATTCTCCTGATGTTGCTGCCAGTGATTGTGAGCAGGTGCCCCCCCCCTTAATTTCCAAAGCGAAAAACATAGCTACAAACGGCAGTTTGGGGGCTGTAAAATGTCAAACTTTTGAAGTTCGCTCGCTTCGCTCGCTCGCATTTAATTATTATTCCATTCTCCTGATGTTGCTGCCAGTAATTGCCAGCAGTTTTCGCCCGGTGCGCCCCCTTAATTTCCAAAGCGAAAAATATAGCTACAAACGGCAGTTTTTGGACTGTCAAATGTCAAAATTTTGAAGCTCACTCGCTTCGCTCGCTCGCATTTAATCATTATGCCATTCCCCTGATGTTGCTGCCAGTAATTGCCAACAGTTTTTGCCCGGTGCGCCCCTTAATTTCCAAAGCGAAAAAATACAGCCACAAACGACAGTTTTTGGGACTGGAAAATGTCAAAATTTTCAAGCTCATTCGCTTCGCTCGCTCGCATTTAATCATTATGCCATTCTCCTGATGTTGCTGCCAGTAATTGCCAGCAGTTTTCGCCCGGTGCGCCCCCCCCCCCTTAATTTCCAAAGGGAAAAAATACTAGTACAGCCACAAAGGACATGTGGGACAGTAAAATATCAAAATTTTCAAGCTCACTTGCTTCGCTCGCTCGCATTTAATCGTTATGCCATTCTGATGTTGCTGCCCGATTGCCGGCAGTTGCGCCCCAGCCACAAACACAGCCACAAACGGCAGTCTTTGGACTGTAAAGTGTCAAAATTTTCAAGCTCGCTCGCCCCGCTCGCTCGCATTTAACTGCTATGCCATTCTCCTGATGTTGCTGCCAGTAATTGTCAGCAGTTGCGCCTGATGCGGCCCCCCTTAATTTCGAAAGCGAAAAAGTATAGCTACAAACGGCATTTTTTAGACTGTAAAATGTTAAAATTTTCATGCTCGCTCGCTCCGCTCGCTCGCATTTAATCGCTATGCCATTCTCCTGATGTTGCTGCCAGTGACTGACAGCAGTTGCGCCTGGTGTGCCCCCCTTAATTTCCAAAGCGAAGAATATAGCTACAAACGGCAGTTTTTGGACCGAAAAAATGTCAAAATTTTCAACGCAAAGAGATTTCACCCTAGGAGGGGGAAACCCCCCTACCATACCCTCCCCCCTCGCTTGATTCGTTCCCTCACATAACCGCTCCTCCTAAGATCAAATCCTGTCTACGCCGATGATAGGCCCCATTATTTAGTAGGCCTTCACAGTGATGTCGCACAGCAAGAGCTGAAATACCACAATTCTGTCATTCAATAATATATTGTGAATATTTCATTTTCTTATTTTTTTTAAGAAAAGAAAAGAAAATTTTCACCACAAGTGAGCACCAGATCGCTGAATTTCTGAAAATGCAAAATCTTCCTCGTGTGGGAGAGGCATACCCCCCCCCCCATACACACCCTTCCCCCGTTCGGTCCTTCCGCTCCCTCTCACAGATATTTCAAAAAAAAAATGTTTTCATACTTTTAAGGTCTCATTTTCCGCCGAAAGTCGTCTCACAAGCAAAAAAAAAAAAAGCAACAAGAACAAAAAGTCTTTATGTTGTTGCTGCCACTTTTCTCCCACTTTATATTTCATGCAAAAGAGTGGGGCATCCGATCCCTGTAAAGTGTGTGTGTGGGGGGGGGGGGAGGGGGGCACAAAGCTTCTCCCCCCACCCCCCCCCCCCCCCCCAACAAAAAAAGGCTGCGCCTGTCCGGTTATGGGCTTGTAATCGTGGTGATTGTGACCATCCCCCCCCCCCACTCCTCAGTATGGATTTACGCCGTTGTATTGTACACTCGAGTACGCATCGAGTATTAATTTCATTGCCAAATTCTATAGTCACCGTTCGAACACGATAGGCGTTCAACCCTCTTCCATGCTGCTGTATGATTACTGATCAAAATCTGACCAGAGAACTCCTTTGCCGCTGGAAAGCCGAGCTCTGTGCACACCCGTTTCGCAGATGCGTTGTTAAATCCATCAAAGCAGACATATCGGTCTGATCCGGTGACTAGTAGGCCGTCCAGGTGAGAGGGTCCGTCAACCAGCTTCACCGACGGTATTCCTTGAAGATTGATGAACAGTAGTTTCATGCTCTATTGCTTCAGTTTCTTGGTATAGTACTGAATGGAATGCTCCATTCAAACATGGTATGAGTATTGAACGAACACCTATTGTATTGAATGAGCACAACGTGTTGCAGGGTATTAGAGATAACACGGAGAATGATGATTACGCGTTTTGTTATAGAAAGTCATTGAATGAAGTTCTCTCTACCATGCCTACTTTGCCAAATGTTTTATTTACATCAATTCATCAAAAGAGTAGTTATTGTCAATTTTATTTTGGATATAATCAAGACCGCTGAACTTTACCCCGGGGAAGCTGTGCGTGTAACCTGATAATGCTAATCGGAAATGAAAGAACACACCAATGAATATTATGATTATATAGTGTAATAGCTGAAGACATGCTTATGGTACACAAAATGCCTATTTGTCCAGATAGAATATCAACACAAAGAATGTCTTACAGAAAACTTTTTGCCAGGTCTCTAGATCTGTCAACAAAGCTATAAAACAAAATTAATTCATGCAAATGACGTGTTTTGTAAGTCACACTCTATTCTTACTGCATCCACTCTGCAAAGTGGCAAATGGATGCCTGAATACAAAACCTTGTCCCCTTTACGCGACTTGAATTTTATAAAACCTAGGAGGATCAAGAGAAGGAGTCCAACAGTCAAATCCCCTTGTTTAACCCATGTCTATATGCAGGCATTAAAGTAAAAGTCGAAGTATGTTCCAAGCTGGATATACCTCACCCGGATCTAGGGCAAATACCCCCTGGGCACTTACCCCGGACCCTTCCCCTGACCCTTCCCCTGACCCTAACCCCAATCCTAATCCTGAACCTAATCCTAACCCTAACCCAAACTCTAACCCTAAACCCATACCCTAATCCTAATCTTTACTCTAACGTTATCACTAACCAGTATTTAGGGGGGGGGGGTAATTACCCTCGAGGGTAATTGCCCTGATACGCCTCGGCCACCATCTCTCTATGGAAGATACGTGTTAATGATGGTAATAACTTTTCGTCATCCCTTGGTATAAAAAAAATGATCGACACACAATGGTATAAAGACACGGGAATGCGCTAACAGAAATTGCGCAAAGATTGATGAAATGAAAATAAACATCACTCGACTGGGCAATCACTTAACATACTAATCTATAAAGAGATGTACGTGGAGACTATGCCATATTAGTTTTATTTGTCGGAATTAAGCGGAAAAGTGATGAAATCGGTTTTCCAGGAGGTTGCACTTTCAAACACTCGTCTTTCACAACACACACAGCTTTGATCTATACTTTTGCGTATATTTCTGGACGGAATTTACTTTCGTATCATACGTTTTATCATAAAGGCAAAATCTCATTTCAGTTAATGAATAATAAGCAATATATCTTCTACAATATTTTAGAGTTCGAAATGAATCTTAATTGTATGAGATTGCTCAGAAAGATAGTGGTTTCAAACCTCTGACACGAGGGGCATAAGCATGACATTATTCATGTGAACTGCTCTTGTGCCTCTGTAGGAAATTAAGAGCTGCTTTAATAAACGAAGCCAGGTGGAACTCCAACCTCCTTGGTAAAACATTGAAAGAAACATTTTCAAAGTCGTGAACAAAGGCTGCTAACGTGAATTAATATTGAATGATATTTATATTGCAAGCAATTCATGAGAAATATCATTCTCTCTACAATAGTTTTCACTGAAGTAGGCACAGATGCTATAAATGCATAAAGTCAAAATTTGTTTAGTTCACGTAGCCACTAAGGAAGAACTTTACAAAAGGAAATAGCCACTGCTATGACGGTCTCAAATCCCTACAAATGACCAGGAAATTGTGATAGAGTGTTTTGTTTGCACAGAATACTACGAACCCGAAGATTTCCGTCAACATACGTAATAATTACGAATACGCATTCCAGACTCGGGGGTGGGGGGGGGGGGGGATTGAGTAATATTATCGTATCATTTGGATAAGTAGCAAAAATGACAATACATTATAACATCTATTAAACTGTTCGGTTCGGGCCCTGTTTTCCATGTTAATATCTGTTTCGGCCATAGAAGCTACGGGATGCCTACCTATAGTTGATTTATGCACTTCAGGCCGTGTCACACCTTTTCGGGCAAGCCTTGCGTACGACTTGCGAAGAACAATTTTTACTACCCGGAGGTCCCCGCAGATGACTCACACATGACATTACCTAGCACGTATCTCATCCGTAGTCGCCCGGAGGTGGGCACGTAAATGTTTTTACCCGCAACTATGTTTAGGCCCTGTCTCATCTTTCCGGGCAAGTTACGCGGGCTTGTTGAGTGTCTATAGGGATTTTCCAGCATACCGGACATTCCTGAGGGCGGACAAGCATTTTAGCGAGTCAGTGCATGTGTCTTACTTGCTGGACGCGTTCTACTTAAATTCTACTTGCGAGTATACTGTGTGACCTTCGTACCAGTCGCGTGGGGGCTGACAACTCAGTGAAGGAATTCCTCTGGAATGGCTGAAATCCCACAGAATGTCATTATCTTGGCTGCATACGGGACTGCGAAGTACCTGCGTGGGAGTTGCCTGTTTGAGAGGTGCTGCCGCTAAGGACCTCCTACTGGCGTTCTGCGTGGACTTCTCTGGGCATTCCCACGACTCACCCGGCAAAAATTTTGGTCATGCTCAAAACTTGGCTGCGATTAAATCGGACTTGCGTGCGCACCTCCGGGCAACTACAGGCGAGATGCGCGCTAGGTACTGTCAGGTGCGGACCAACTACGGAGAGCTCCGGGTAGCAAATTCGTTTCCCCGCAAGTCAAGCCGCAAAACTTCCCCAGATGTGGTATCACAAGGCCTTGATCATGCTCAAAACTTGTTCCAAGTGAGTCATGGGGGTTCGCTCCCAAAGGTACACGCAGAACACCAGTATGTGACCCTTACCAGCAGCACCTCGCAGGCAACTCCAACGCAGGTACATCTCAGTACCTGTATCTCGCTCGTAACAGAAAACGGATCGGTTTCAAAGCTCTCACGCAGGTCACACGGAATACACGCAAGTAGAAGGTAAGTAGTACGTGTCTAGTAGGTAAGAAACGGGTGCGAAACTCGCAAACATTCTTGTCCGCCCGCGGAACATTTTCCTGCTTGCGGAAAATCCCTCCTCGCAACAAGCCCGGTTAGCTTGCCCGGAAAGGTGTGACACGGCCTTTACGTAGCGATGCACCTGACCCATTGCGTATATAACCTATCGAATAAGCTTTCCTTTTCATTGTGGAATCCCACCAGTTACTGCTGACATAAGTTACAGTGTTTAGATCCCTGAGTTTCTTGAGCAAGTCTTTGGTGAGTGAAAGTTCAATGTCACACACACACAAGAGAAAGAATCACGTTCCAAGAAAAGAATAAGAGAAAAGAGAAAGTAATTTGCGAGAGTAGTGAAACCCACATGCAGATTATTTAGATATTCATATTTATATAGTCATGCAAATAACACTATAACAATATACAGAACTTACCCCCGTAACAAGTCACGTTGATCTTGAATTTAACTGGGTAGGTATATATAGTGTATCCATAGCTTCACTCGATGGGTAAGAGATAAAGTGGAGGAAAGCTGGTTTTGACCGAGAATTAGGAAATAAGTCTTTGTATTTGATATTTCATCGATAATGTTGAATACCGTCACTCTGTTGTTAATGGACTCCAGGGAAGAGACAATTCGCCATCCAAGAGGTGCCCGTAGAATCCAACTATTACCATTTTCAACGCAGCTTCTGTCACACCATATCTCACGTTCCAGTGGCTTTCCCGAACAGTTTAAAGGAAATTCAGCTGGAGATTAAAAAACAACAATGCAATGATAAACAGATCTTGTGGTATTTTGTTTTGTAAAAAAAAAAAGAGAGAGAGAGAGAAAAGCACAATGAAAATATTTATAGGAATACGGATATTCAGCAAAAGCTTTAAAAACAATCTACCCTACGTTCTATTTCTAGTGGTTCTTTCGTCTTTTTAGATGTCATAAGACAAAAATGTTGTAGACTTTAACCAGTGTATCTCAATAAAAATTGTAGTGCTTTTAGTACTTTTGAAAGTCTGAATAAAATGTTAGGTATACATACCTGTCATTTGTAAGTCTATCGCTGAAGAATTCACGAAAGGACAGCAAAAGATGAAACAGGCAAACCAAAACGAACCGGACTGTATTCTTCCTTCCATTGCGAGAAAAGCAATATGGATAAACGATATCTGACTATGGTAATTCTCAGAATAATGCCCACGCCAAGGCAGTCTAATTTACTGCATAATGAAGGTATAAGATTTATTTGTTGTTCTATTATCCTTTCCTTTGTTGTCTAAATGTAGAATTGAGCAGTGTCCACTTCTGCTTATTTTGTGCCTGCTGATGCCATTCAAAAAGTAGAATCAGATTTGCTCACGTGAGACTGCGCAACTGCACGACCACTCCCTGCGTTTACCTTTCGAAGTTGAATTGTGATATCTCTTCATGTTTCCAAGGCCTTCAAGGAAGTAGTGCATTAAGAAATGCAGTAACCACTTGAAAATGTCAATCAGATGTTCTCTTTGCATTACAACAGAAACTCCGTCCCTCGATAGATATGATTAGTTTAATTACTTTTGTTTCTGCAATTTTTTTCTGCTTTATAGGGCAATAATGGCTCGTGTCCTTTAACAATCTGCGTGCCTGATATCTACACTCTTTACTGCGTGTGATTCAAATCATCGTGTCAGATGTTAGTTTTGAACATCAAAGTAATTTATGTAGGATGTTATGATCAGCATAACTTGGAGATGCTTGGGGTGGTTAGAACGTAAGATGATCTTCTTCCGACCTTCTCTCAAGGCATCTTGAAGAAAGAAAGGCATTTAAAAAAATTTTTTAGCCCCTGTATGAAGCTCAAAACTGTTAGGCAAGTGTGGTTTAAAAACAGTAAGTATTAATACAGTTGTTAATTTGAGGTCATCCCAAGAAGATGACACGCACGAGTCATACGGCCCACGAGTTAAGCATTGAAAGAAAGTCCACGGGTCATACAGCCCATGAGCTCGACACGAGGCAAATAAGGCCCATGAGTCCGACACTAGGCAAAAGGCCCACGAGACATTAAAGTGAACATTAAAATTTGGCACAGATTTATACTCTGTGTTTATGCTATAATGGAAAATTCATACGATGTCTGCGGTAATGCAAGCACTTTTGGATGAATTCGGGAAAAATCAGCGAAGGTTTTTCTGACGTCAAACAGTAGCAAGGCCAGCGAATGCTGACAATGACCTTTGGCGAAGTGTTCGGGGCGGGTACGTGCCTGAGAGACATGGAATTTTACCTTCTATTTGAAGATTATTTGGTTACTGTTGATGTTTTAAAAGCAGATCATTCAAAATGAAAGATTTACTTTGCAAACGTTGATTCACTTTGCACTGGCATGGCATTTATCCCGACTAGATACCAATTAAACGCTCACCAAGGAAAACAGTTACACCTTTGAGACCGGGCGTTTTCTTCTATCTCTCCTCGCCTATGGAACTTCATCCCATATTTTTTTTCCGTGAAATTGACATGGTAAAGCACTTCAAAACCTCACTCAAGACTCAATTTGTTTAACCAGGCTTAATTGCTAACTTTCTTGCAGGAGTGTGCGCCTTTGAATGTTTCTACAGCAGATATTTGACACTATACAAAATCATTATCATCATCAGTCTGCGCATTATCTTTATAGAGGACGTAGTCTGCTCTTGCTTGCTGATTCCATTCAGTGACGTCACAAATATCAGGCGTATTTTGCGAGAATCTTTAGGTTTTCGAAATAGACAGGAGAATGGTATTCTCCTCGATTTATGTTGCACAATTTTTTTTTTTCCGTGAGGTTGGGAATTGTAATAACTGGAGCAGGCTTTAAATCTCTATTTGCAATTTCACGAAATGTTATTCATGTTTAATATCTTTGAATGGGGGTTTAAGCCCCGTGATGTAATGAGTGTCGAACTCGTGGGCCTTGTTTATTTAGTGTTGGACTCGTGGACTGTGTTTGCCTAGTGTTGATTCATCGGCCTTATTTGCCTCGTGTAGTGTCGAGTTCATGGGCAGCATGGCTCGTTAGGTCTATGACTCGTGGGCTGTACGACTCGTGGGTGTCGAACTCGTGACGTGCACCCGTGAATTTTCCTTTCCTTTGCAGAAAGCCTTATCATCTATCAATCCAAAGAACGAATCCATTTCCTCCTTTTTTCTGTTTGACATGAATTTGTGATATTTCTAAATATTTCAAGAATAACTCTACCTTTCAATCTTATGAATCAAAAGAATGAACGCTCATTTAAAGTATACAAAGCGGGGTCTCTGTTTTTCGGTCTGTTCTTTTCTTTCCCATCGTCTAGAAACCCAATGTCTCTGTTTTAAGTTTTTGGTCATAGAATACTAACATCGACTAAACTGCAAATGTATGAAGATGTATAGTCACTATCAATTAAAAAACAACAGAATATCATGACTTAATTTCGTTTAACTCAAAATGGCGATGAATGATTCATTGTGGAAAAGTGCAAACCCGGAAACGGTTTACCACTGCAGTGACTTTTAAATTGAAGAAAACTATTATTCAGCAAAACTTTCTGTCAGGAAAATCATTGCACAATCAAACTTATCTTTTACGTGGCCACTAAGACCAGGCGTCCACTAGGGAGCGGACAAGACGTGGAAAGCAAATTTGTTAATTCCTCACTCATTCGGCAACCAAAAGTGGAAGTAGCACTCTTTCGCTCCGAGTAAACTTTGTTTTTTGTTGCGTTCTTTTCAGAAATCATTTTCATTTGAGGGATTTTTAATAGTTGCTCTATACAGTGCATCGTTTTGTTCGCTTTAAATGTGACCGCCCAACTCAAAATCCACAAAAGTGGAACTAAGTCAAAATCTTATACTGTGTGTGTATATATATATACATATATATATATATATATATATATTTCGTATATATATATATATATATATATATCGTATATATAGCAATGATAATGTCACAACAGAGGAATACATTAAATGCCAATCTTGATTTTAATTAAAAATCCGAATTTTTGGGTGTCCTCCCCCTTCGTCAGGGATGACAGTGCGAATGAATTTTCATTTTCTGTGAAAATTCATTCGCACTGTCATCTCTGACGAAGGGGGAGGACCCCCGAAAATTCGGATTTTTAATCAAAATCAAGATTGGCATTTAATGCATTCCTCTGTTGCGACATTATTATTGCTATTTCTAGTACTGCCAATACGCGGAGCAACTACAATATACATATTGTAAATCTAACAATTCTTGATGTTATCGCCATAATCGCAGTTGTTTAGTTTTCTCGTAAGTTTCTTTCTTTCTCAAGGGCATGGTTCTTTCTTAGATCTAAGTTTACATATATTTGTATATACAGGGTTAGACTAACTTTTTTCCCCTCTCTCTCTCTCTCTCTCTCTCTGGTGTCCTATACGTAGGAATAAAAACACATACACGCACGAAACATAGACTGTGCTATACAATAATTATAATATTATCAGAAGATAGTTTGTTTTTTATTTTGCATATAAGCCCCTGCTTTTCTTCTTACAATTTTTTATTGCACTGTTATCACAGTTACATACGCATAAATGGTATCTTATGCATTCTGTTCCATGTCGGTAAGCGTAATTGAAACTTAACTCTCTTTCCACTCCTTCAGAGACAGCTGAAAAGCTTTGTAGGCAACGCATTTTTTCCTTGAAAAGAAATAATCCTCACGAACTCAAATTCACCGCACAAAGGCAATAAACAACTGCCTTAATTGATTGTTTGCTATGATAACCAATAATAATGTGATGTTAATGTTAAGTGCATCTATTTTTACATAGGAAATTAGCCTACAAATGTCCATTAAGATTACTTGCGATTCTTCAGTTCAACTGACCTCCTCTATCTTATATCTCACGCAAATGTGGACAACCAAGCAAATGATGAAAGATTCGTCACGTATATTTCTGATTCGTCACCATGTTGCAGATATTTAAACAAGCACATTTCAAATAGGTGATTTAGATGACACACAAACTGCAACTTCGGAAACCATTCATTCAAAATCTGTACTTCGACGTGTCATACCTGTGTTAGTTCCAAAAAGTCGTTCGGTATTGAGCAGCATTATTACCTTTTCTATTTCATTTGCTAGAATGCTAACTCTCATATCTTATGCTAAAATGTAGCAAAACTTTCATATCATTTCTATTGAAACTGCGTATATGTTATTTACAATTTCTTTGCCGTTCTTGTGATGGGTTTGGGTAATGAATGGTACAAAATTTTTACCATCGACAAAAATCCAGAAACTGATTAACTCTGTCATGACTCTTTCAGAAAATATAGCAAATTAAAGACTGACTATATAGGTTGAATTATGTCACCTATTTTGAGTCATCACGTGAAGTTGGAAGTGACAACTTTGTGTTGATTTTGTGAATTTTATGCTAAGATATAGGAAAACGTTCATGTCATTTCTGTTTGAACTGTGCATATACAGTCCGACCTCTCTATCCGGACATGTAGGGACCTGAGCTAATGCGGATAAGGGATTTGAGACTCAATGTTTAATACGCGCAGCTGCCGACGAACTATCGCCTGTACCGTGCCTTGATTTAATGATAAATTTTTTTGTCCATGTTCCTACGGTGATTTGGGGGGGGGGGGTAGTAAATGTCCGAATGCATGTTAGAAGAAAATTAGATGTAAATGTATCTTCATTATATTGAGAATAATATTTAATTCATGTGGGTTCGTCTAGGAATTTTGTTTGAGTTTGAAATTCCCCTTTTCCCCGTAATTATTAGATTGAAAAAAAAAAAATCACGCCGAGATCGCATCCGGATAAAGGGAGGCCGGATAGGAGAGGTCGGACTGTATGTAATTGGCGATTTCTTTGCCGTTCTTTTAATAGGATTATGGTAATAATGGGCACAAACTTTTCATCATTGAAAAGCACTCCAGAAGCTTATTAATTCTTTTATTACGGAACATATATCAGTTAAAAACATTACACATATTAATATAGAAAAAACAACCATCATACATACAAGCGTGTCCATCGTTACGATAACACGAGATAACATTTCACTCCAGTCCAGTGATGAAGACAATACCGTGAGTGAATGGAATTCTTTAAAATCATACCCTATTCTTTTGGTCTCACGTTATAATTGTTACGGTTTTAGCATCACATACATGTATCAATTTAACATGAGTTTGATATTCTGTCAAGTTCATACGTTATCTATGGAATCATGAAATACATGGTTTAGTAATGGATTCATTCTGATCTCACTGCGACAATTTGGTTATCAAGTATGAGAACTTGTAAGTTTATTACACACGGATGCATCCATTTTTCCTTGTATATGGTGATTACATCAACAGCGTAATGGTTACTATTTTCACCGAGTGCTATTATCATTCATTTCAATTTCTGTCTTGCTCGTGTCACCCATCACCCTGTAACAGATTACTATAGTGACAATATAGTCTCCAAACTGCGTTTCATTTAAAATTATTACAGACCTGTAATGTACAGCTCTTCAGTTTGTTTGTTTGTGTGTTTGTTTGTTTGTTTGTTTGTTTTGTTTTGTTTTTGTTTTTGTTTTTGTTTTTGTTTTTTTTTTTTGGGGGGGGGGAGGTTGTCAGTTAAGCTGATAATACGCCGTAATCTTTGTAAATGTACACGGATGTAAGCACAGTTATTACCATGGCTTAATCCTTGAAAGCATGAAATCTTAGAGGAAAAAGGAAAAATGTTAATAATAAGCTACTTGGTTGAATTTATACACTATATTACATCATCAAACTTTAAGATATCCATCAACACTATAATGATACATCCGCACATAAAAAAAATAATCGCTATTTGAATCATTTTGTTTCTTTTGCAATTTTGTCTATTGATTTATTATAAAATGTCGTTCATAATCTTAATTTGCATATTGATTTTCGCAATAAAGTGAAAGATTTCAAAATAACAATCACAAAATAATGTATTATACTTTCTAAGAACTTGTGGATTATGTGCTGTTTTGGTATATACATTCTGTGAGAACCCACAGGCCCGAATTCATGAAGGTGGTACAAATGAAACCATGGTTTAAAACCATGGTTTCATTTGTACCACCTTCGTGAATTCGAATTCATGGTTTCATTTGTGCCACCTTCGTTAATTCGAATTCTTTCAAATAGCCACCTACATATTAGTGTAGTTCATATAGATTTCTTCCTGCATCGTTGGCTCTGACTCAACCCTAGAAGCTCCTCGTGTTTTATCCACCTGTGCATAGAGCTCCTCACACGGTGGCGGTTCTACGATCGAAATGTTACCTACTGTTTTGTTCACCGTCGCGTACATGTCCTCTCGGGTTTGGGATCTTGACGTAAAACTCTCCGGGTTCTGAATCTCGGTGTCGTAACAATCATTGATGCTGTCCCCTTCTATCATCTTGGAACAAAGAGCATTGGCGAAGTCTTTTTCAGGATTCAACAGACTATAATCTCCGGAGTCGAAGGCATCAGGACATCGCGGTTGCTTGTTGGTATCAGTGTCACTTTGTTGCTCCGGATTCAGTTGATAGTAGAAGACGTCTTCAGAAGGCATGGCTTTTATGGCATCCTTGCTGGAACAGGGCTTACTATATTTTCTGTCAGGGTAGATCTTATGCTGTGAAGTTTGACCAATAGGTGACAGACCAGGGTTGCGACTTCCTGTTCTGTCGTCAGGGAAAGCATGATTGAGGTGATCGTACTCGCTTTCTGTAGGCATTTCGGATGAATCGTGAAATAACGTCAGTGAATTGTAATAACTGTCATCAAACAAGCACGCTTTACCAGTGGATCTAATGGCACCATTCATCATCCCGTCCGATTTACAAAGTTCTACATCCTGGTAGTCATTATCATCTCCATAAGCACACGCTGGTTGGTCCAGCGATGTCTCCTGCAGGCCACAATATTCATTATCAGAAGGAATATTCATTGAGGTCAAAGAAGTGCCGATGCCGGTATTTATGTGACTTTCGTCAGGAACTGTACAAGGGAAGTCACGATTTATGCTGATAAAGGTAGAAAGCCCCTCGTCTATCTCTTCAGCATCTTGGTAGATGTGACTAGTGTGCCCGAGATGGCCCCCTCTGTCTCCGACGGTGTTGCCCAGAATATGAGGCAAAAAGCTACCAGCTGTTGTAGCACTGGGATTGGTAGCGTCCGACAAAACGGTATGATCCGTCGTGATTGGCTCTTGTACAGAAATGTCGATGGGATTCATCTGAAGCTGCCCGCCATTTGGGTGAACATTTGACTGATGCGAGGTTTGGGATCTCCAATGTCTGCAATTTAATGGGGAAATTGAATTTTATGATTTTACGCATGTGACCGTGCATCGCAAAGCCACTAAAAAGTCGCATACATGGATTTTTAGTTAAGAGTAGATTGTGGAAGAGCAGAATCTAAGATTTAAAATGAAATATATACGTCAGTGTAAACAGACTTCCCAAACACATTTAAACAATGGAAAGACAGTACACACTCTGCAAAAGTGTGTACTCAAAAGAGAGGCTTTAAACTTTATAGTCTAGGCAAATGCGTAATTTCCCCCAGCTGTCTGCAATAAATGGAACAAAGAAAAAAGATACAAATTTCCATGAAAACCACAATTAAGAGGTTATTAAACTAAACTGAAAGTTTGCTCATCATTAAAGTACATTATATTTATGGCCAATATAAACATCAAATGCAACATTAGTGTGATTTCAATTATTGGAGATGAAAACTGTTTGAAGGGTTTCTAGTGTATTAAATCGGTAAATCTGAGAAAGCCTACATCAGACCGAAAGTGTTTGAAAAACTGCAAAAGAATCATGGTGCGCAATCGCATAGTATAGTGTCGTTGTATCAACAGCGCTTGACGCGTGACCATGTAGTTTGGTGTAATAAAGTCGGAAATCCTAGAGCTGACAAAAAGAGATATATTCATTTTGCCCTTTCTTCGTGTTCACCCGTGCCACTTTACTTTTGATTAGGTTCATTTCAATTTGAAGGTCTAGTAAGCTTGACTTCCTATTGTTATATCATTCGAGGCTTTCTCCCTGCACACTATTCAGACGACTGGTGAGAATTTTCAATAATTAAAGACTCGGTAACACTGGAAAATGTAGGTGTCCGATTGAATCGGTCTTAATTCGCTGCCCACCGAGGCATATTCGAAACAACGAATAGTGCTCGTCAGCCAGTTGTTTTAGGGACGATTCCAGTCAAGATTTTTCTTCTCCCCTCCCCCCTTTTTTTATTTATTTATTATTTTTTTTTTTTTAGGCTGAGTATGTACTTGCACATCAGTGATCAGTGATAAAACTGTGCACAATTTGTTACGGGGATTTTCGAATATACCCGAACCGGGCCCGCCTTCGAATCCATGTATCCCCACGATACGGGGTCTTTAAAAGATGCAATTTTTATTTCAAAAAATTATAGGAGTCATATATACGAGATCAGCAAATCAAATCAAGATGAATGTCTTTTATTGTTTTAAAACAATACCACAAGGCTGGCTCAATACTTGGACTTGGACTGGGAGAGATACTTATTTCGTATGATAAGCCTGCATTCACAAATTGGCAGTCTAACCACTCACACTCGCTTGACAGCCTCCAAAATTCAACTCCACATCATTTTGTCTTTGCCTGTTTTTCTGAGTTGTCCGTATCCTTTTCTTTAGTTTTTTGACTGTGTATACATAGGCGGCTCCTTGCTATTGATTTGGTGTTGGTTTTCGTAAAGTATGTTGAAAAAAATACTGTATCAATGAAAGTTTTGGGCGACAGATGGAATAATAACATGATAAAATGTCTGGCGACCAGAAACTCGGGTTTTCATGATAACAAGTCCACCCACCAATAGTTATGTGAGAAGAATACAAATCAGCAAACTTACTTCAACATTCATGTGCATTCAGTAATGTACACTCACTTCTGAATATGCTTTATTTGTTTCCTGGGTTGCATACAATGATTCCACACCCTAGATTTACAAACTAGTTTTCACAAAAATTCACACCCCCTTCCCTTACATCCCATATAATAGTTTGTATTTTTTTTTTTTAAAAGTCACCTTTTCTTTTGATGTTTCCACCAAGCCATTATCATGGACAGTATGACAAGCACGGCGAAAACAACACCAAGAAGGGTTCCCAGGATGTAAGTAATAAAATTCATCTCATCAAGTTCGGTATCTGGTTCGGTATCTGGAAGATAAATCATTTAGTGAGTCCATCGTCACCTTAAAAATCAATGGAGGAAGAATTTGCTCTCGTAGTTTTTTTTTTTCTCTTTATGATGACTATAGGCAGAAATTACGTTTGTTTGTTTTTATAATCAGATCAAATCATTATGAAGAGAAATATTTCTACTCTGTAACCTGGCAAGATTTCTCACTTTGCTGAATTATCGCAGTATACTAACATAAAAAAAAAATTGTTTTTGCTGTTGACGAGTGACTGTTAAGATAGCATGAGATGAGAGACTTCAGAAAATCAGATTATTCGTGCCCGGTTTGAAGTGTTGTACTGATAGAAGTTCACATACTTGACGGAAAGAGCATAGGGGAATTATTACACAAATTCGTATAAGCAGATTCTGAAGTGATTACTGTAGTCGAAATGTTTATCACAACAGTTCCCAAGTCCCTGATTTACATTCAGGCAGAGCATTCAAACCTGAACAAAACTGTAAACGAATAAAGGATTAACAAAATTTTCTGTAAATGTTTATTTTGCATAGGCAGACGTAATGTACTTGATCGCTTTTGTAAGCCATATTCACGATTGGAGCTTTTTCAAGAAAATGCATTTCTGTTCGACCAACGCAATGTGTTCTATGACAGTAACGATACTACTGTTTTCTTCAGTCCCTCTTGAAAAAGAAAAGCACATTACAACTTGCCATTTCTTCATGGACAATGGGTATTCTGACTTTTGAATATGCATCGTCTTTCTGTCTGTCTTTACTGTCTGCTGCTTTCTTCTTATAATGCGTTCATTGTTTAGATATGAACTCAACTCACAAACTTTCATAAAAAAAAAAAGAACTGGGCAAACGCTTTATTGATTCCAATGTTATTTTAGTATCAGACTTTTTGTCATCATAAATAAAGCAGTAGCACTTTCATACCTTGAATTTAAATTCAAATAAAATGATGTCGAATTTACCATGAATTGTCACCCGTGGTTCGCTTTTGCTATAAAAATATGTTAACAAAAGGATTACCTAAAATGTAGATCAATTGCAGCAAAATAGTTTTGACGAAATTACTGCCAGTGAGAAGGGGAAATGCAGTAAAAAAAAAAAAACCCACTTGCTATATGGGTTGAATCAATTACTAAACTCACGTGTCGAAGAAGTTACAGTAACTGTTGTCTCTCCAAATGACGTCAGAACTTGAATCGTCGGTCTATGCCCTGTGCATTGTAATCAAAACACAGGCAATACAGTATATGCTAGTACATGTTGATGGAAAATCTCCTAATCAGTTTGTACTTTTTGTGACAGCACTTTTCTGTGCAATATTACAGTTTTCACACTTTCCAGATCGACAATACGTACATGCATATACAGAACAATTCATGCATCTGTCAGATATCAGACTTATTTGCATGGTGATCAAAGTACAACAGTAACTGTTTGTAGTGTATGAGTGCTCACAAAAGAGAAGTCGGCATTTTATTGAATAAGCCAGTTCGTAATTAGCTCATGTACACATTGGTACAAATGACATTTCTTTTTTCTCAGTTAGTTAGGCACTTCACTCGTTTTCAAAGCGGTATAATGCCTAAGCTTGCCTGACGTAACAATATTTATGGAATTCATGTTCAAACAAAGAATTATCTCGCGTTTAGAGCAGGTGATCAGAATACTCCATCAGTTGACAATTTAGCGGGCATCCATTTCATTGTTTTGTATTGAATGCAATCAGTGGCGTATCTAGGGTGGGGGAGGGCAAGGGGGGCACGTGCCCCGGGCGCCACTCCTTGGGGGCGCAAAAAAACGAAAAAAAAAAACGAAGAAGAAGAAGAAAAAAAGAAGAAGAAGAAGAAAAAAAAGAAAAGAAGAAGAAAAAACAAAAAATGATGATGACGCGGACAAAATGACAATGTTTATTGTGTTCACACAAAAAATTCCATGTTCTGTGAGCTGAAATACACAAATTTTCGGCTCGCTCGCTGCGCTCACTCGCCAAAATTTATATAAAAAAGAAGGTAAGAACAAAACGTGATGATGACAAAATGACAGTGTCTATTGTGTTCACACATGTCATTTTGTATTTAGCAGGCAAAATGTTTCACGGAGCAGCGGCTGCAATTTCATTCGTTCTGAAGCGATCGCCAATTGGATCAAAAGAGGGCGTCAAAGGTTTCGAACATACGGGGGGGGGGGGGCGCAAAAAACAACAACAAATCAAACAAGATAAGAACAAAACGTAATGATGACGCGGAAATATACAAATTTCGGCTCACTCGCTTGTACTAATTTAGAGTATTTTTTCAAGTCCGCAGTTTGTTGGTATAAATCGTTATCTATAAGGCCGTCACTATATCTTGATTAGAATTGTAAGATTTAATAAGCAAAAAATGACAAGAGTTTCATGATTTGTAAGCTGAAATACAAACATTTTCGGCTCACTCGCTGCGCTCGCTCGCCAAAATTTGTATTAAAAAAAAAGAAGAAGATAAGAACAAAACGTGACGATGACGCGGACAAAATGATAATGCCTATTGTGTTCACTCGTGTCATTTTATATTTAGCAGGAAAAATGTTACACGGAGCAGCGACTGCAATTTCATTTGTTATGAAGCGATCGCCGATTGGAATAAAAGAGGACGCCAACGGTTTCGAACATACGGGGGAGGGGGGCGCAAAAAAAAATTAAAAAAATATAAGAAAAAAACGTAATGATGACGCAGAAATAATATACAAATTTCGGCTCACTCGCTCGTACTAATTTAGAGTATTTTTTCAAGTCCTCAGTTTGTTGGTATAAATCGTTAACTATAAGGTCGTCACTATAATTGTGAGATTTAATAAGCAAAAAATGACAAGAATTCCATGTTTTGTAAGCTGAAATACAAAAATTTTCGGCTCGCTCGCTGCGCTCGCTCGCCAAAATTTATATAAAAAAAGATAAGAACAATACGTGATGATGACGAGGACATTTACAAATTTCAGCTCACTCGCGCGCACTAATTTAGTGTATTTTTTTAAAGTCCTCAGTTTTTTGGTATAAATCGATATCTATAAGGCTGTCACTATATCTTGATTAGAATTGTAAGATTTGGTAAGCAAAAAATGACAAGAATTCCATGTATACAAAAAATTTCGGCTCGCTCGCTGCGCCCGCTCGCCAAAATCTATCAAATTCATTACATTTAAATCACCCTCAAAAGATCCCTTTCAAGTGCTTGAAAAAGCATCATGTGGACTTTGTTTAAAGTCCCTACCGGGATGGGGTTGGGGTTGAACACTTTTTCAGAAATTAGGGGCGCAATTTTCGTGCTTGCCCCGGGCGCCGTTTTCCCTAGATACGCCACTGAATGCAATAACAGCCTATTTCCTTTTATATTGCGAAATACCATTCTTGCTGTCAGGTGATGTGCTGGCAAGCACCATTTAGATAAGGATCATATGAATAATTATCGCATCACAGATGCTTATCTCAGTGAATTTACAAACTGAAATGCCTGTTGGTACAAATGATCTTTTTCTGCTCATGCGCAAAGTGGAATTACGAACTGGTCTAATCATGTGATTGTCTTTGTTTTCTAACATGTCTCAAATCAACCGTTGCAGTCAAATGAAATAATACCACATTAACGACAACTGAATTTCGAGGAAGATGAACATTTCTCTCTAATATTTTTGATATTGATTGATATTATCTTTGACGTCATCTTTGTTGTTGTTGTCACGGTTTTTCAAAAAGCGCTTAGAGGCTGGTAGAGATTGTGCTTCATGAGCATGCTATTATTATCTATTATAATTATCATAATCATAATCTTTAGGACATTTGTTATAACACAAAAAATTTTGTTCATGCGGATATGATGAGCTATATAACTGCAAGCCTTGGTACTTACCATTAGACGTGTTTTGCATACTTTGTGTGGGCTTTATGCTGATGTTGACATCTTCCCACTCATCGTCTGTAAACAAAAGACCCACACACAAAAATAGTGACAACCACATAAACAGAATTCGTCCCATAGCGTAGCATAAAATGTCACTCAGAAACTTCACGGACTTAAAATGTTGTCTTATTGAAACGTAGTGATGAAAGCGCTGTAGTAATCTGTCATGAATCACTCGTTGATATTAAAATACATTTCACCTCTTTTTGTATGTTTTCTAATAAAGGCGAAAAATATCCAGGGGCATTTTCAAAAACGCATCATTCTCATAAACATAAAAGACCGAAATAAGACTTAGTTACTTAGTTCAATTGTCCCATCAGATGTGGAAGTACTAATTCAATGTCGTCACAATCATTTGTCATTGTTCCACACTAATTGGTGGCAGATCACTTTGAAATGCTCCAGTGGTTATCAGAGATTAGGCAAGATTATACCGTAGAATGTATTTGCACGTCACACCGTTTGTCTCCTTTCTGGCTTCACGGCAAGACGGAGTTGAAGTGTTCCAAACAGGGAAGTAGGTCGACCGCCCTGGTAGTCCCATACACTGCATTGTCGCACTCCCGTTCACGACGAACTCTCTGCCACAAGCGAGAGTTATCTTGGACCCGAAGCGTGTGATGTTCGAGTCCCAAAGACCGTTAGGCACAATCCCCGGATGATCACAAAACCCAAGGGAGACTTTCAATGAATAAAGAAGGCAGGGATTAACTTGTCATAATCAATCATGTTAATATGCAATCATAATAATAATCAAGGAGAATATATTACAATATATCTTTTTCCTACAACATAATAATTCACTTGTTAGTCCCTTGGACCGACGCGACAATGAAGTACCCGCGGATCTCAGATCAGAAAGACCAGCACCCACACACACACACAGACACACACACACACACACACACACACACACACACACACACACTTTTATTACACGTAAAAGGAAAATGTATGACTCAATCTTATTTTTCCAAGCCGTGTATAGAATCACTAAGAAACATGAATAATATACTTACCCGTATACATGATAATTAGTCCTTGTAGTTTCTGTATCTAATCTTAATGTATGGTGCCATCAACGAAGATAATAAAAAAAAAATCAGTGATAATCAACTGATCAGTGAACACTTGAAAAAGACAATATTAAAAGACTCAAATATTATTTACCAGGGGGTTTGGAATAACTTCTTATTTCAATTAAAAGCACGCTGGTGCGTGTAATAACAAACTACATTTTATGCCATTATTACACAGGACCAATTAACACCGACTACGTTGACTGATGTTTGGCTGCATTTATTTTAATCTCTATGAAAAAAAAAAAATACTTCTGATACTCACGGTTAAATGAATAAAATTGGTCGGATTCAAGCTGTGTCCTGAGAGGACAAGTCCAATTGTGGGAAAAGCTTCGACCAGAAAGAATGTTTGTATACACTTCCGACTGGAAACATATGCATCCCTCTTGGTGCATGACAGCAACGCCATTATTTACGGAGTTTTCAGAACAGGTAGATATACACTCTTCGTCCGAATGAACGCCAAATCCTAAGTTAGAAACGGCCTGAAATTCCTGTTCGTTATCCTTGTAGCATCCGAGAAATCCGGGTTCTACGCAGTTTCAAAATATGATGAAAACCAGCAAGTGCGGCTAATATAATATCATCCTTATCGTTTTTTATGCAGGTGTCAATGACTTCAGATGATTAAAATATAGAGATAGAAAACATGCAGTCAATGGAAATAAAGAGCATATTCAATTTAAGGAACAGGGAATCATCCAACAAAGGGGATTTTGTAACTGCATACTGGCATAATGATAAGGGTTTTTTTCTCTCAGTTTAAACAAAATCAAGTTCATGATATGTGTACGTAAACGTGTTTGATTATATTGCGAAATATATGTATATATATATATATATATATATATATTTTTTTTTTTTTTTTTTTGGGGGGGGGGGGGGTGGTGGAATCATTTCTTTATTCAAGGAAATATTTAACATACATAACCAGGTCAATTATTTAGATAATTGCAGGTATACATCGAAAGTTACAAATCACAATTGTAAGAACATATAATACAGATGACATCCGTGAAAATAATGCGCCGATTTCAACAATATAATATTTAACACTAACAATCATTATACAATTATATCAATTCCATAAACCAAATATACATTCATACAAACATGTAGACTTTAAAACATTTCAAGGAGGATTAAAGATTAAGGATCTCCATGTGAGGTTTTCTTTCTCAAACAGTAACTTGTGTCTCTATCTTTTCCTTCCAATATTTTGCAACATCAACTCCGAGTGACAATGGTACCCTACAACTCGAATCTCCGGACGTAATCCTCTGAAAGTCATGAATATTGTGATTCTGTTTTTTTCCGATCTTTTCGATTTCTTTTTCAAAACACGAGCCAAAAGTGTGTTCACAAGTAAAGAGTGTATACGCATAATTATTCATGGATTCTGTATATGGCATGTCTTACCTCGGGCATTTGAGCCTAACAGCTCTGTTTGAAGAACACTCGGTGGTTGTCGATAAGCATTCATCCAAACGTAGAGATCCTGTACATTGGTATCGAGGACAATTGAGCTATGCAATAGTTTCTTAATTTAGAACTCACGATTTATTCAAAGTAATGAAATTCTTGCGTAGAGTTGTTTTATTGCAACTGATTGACAAATTGCCCTATAATGTACATCGACGTAAATATATGCACGGAATTAATCAGTTTTTAGTAGTAGCCACGAAAGAAATCATGGGCATACATACTTGGGCAGGATTTGAAGTTACGACCTTCTGATCACCGTACAGGCGTCTTATCCACTAGACCACTGAGCTTCCGCCCGACAGTTAGTGCTGGTTTTATTACTTATAGCATGCGATGGGTACTGCGTATTTATTCAAATCAATGATATTCTTGAGTTTTTGTTTTGTTTTGTTTTGTTTTGTTTTGTTTTTGTTTGTTTGTTTTTTGTTTTTTTTTTTGGGGGGGGGGCAACTGATCGACACACATCGACGTGAATATCGTGGCTGCTACTTAACACGGATTTATTAGGTAGTTATCAACGTTTATGTCAGTCAGGTTCAAGAACTCACGATGTTACTAAGAGTCAGCAAGAAATGACCCATGTAATGAAAAATTGTAATGATGTTAACAGTAGTCACCAAATAAGACGGGAATTTCAAAAGAAATCAAGTTATGACAATGAAAATAAATTGCACTATTCGGCAAATATTGAGTGATGAATTTACCATGTGTTTTTAATCGAAATAATCTTGATCTTTCAGTGAGGTATTGTACACTCAAGTACGCATCGAGTACTACGAGTATTAATTTCATTGTCAAATTCTGTAGTCACCGTTCGAACACGATAGGCGTTCAACCCTCCTCCCTGCTGCTGTATGATTACTGGTCAAAATCTGACCAGAGAACTCCTTTGCCGCTGGAGAACCGAGCTCCTCACAGACTAGCTTTGCAGTTGCGTTGGTAAATCCATCAAAACAGACATATCGGTCTGATCCGGTGACTAGTAGGCCGTCCAGGTGAGAGGGTCCGTCAACCAGCTTCACCGACGGTGTTCCTTGAAGATTGATGAACAGTAGTTTCATGCTCTATTGCTTCAGTTTATTGGTATAGTACTGAATGGAATGCTTCATTCAAACATGGTATGAGTATTGGACGAACACTTATTGTATTGAATGAGCACAACGTGTTGCAGGGTATTAGAGATAACACTGAGAATGATGATTACGCGTTTTGTTACAGAAAGTCATTGAATGAAATTCTCTCTACCATGCCTACTTTGACAAATGTTTTATTTACATCAATTCATCAAAAGAATCGTCATTGTCAATTCTATTTCGGATATAATCAATACCGCTGAACTTTACCCCGGGGAAGCTGCGCGTGTAACCTGATAATGCTAATCGGAAATGAAAGAACACACTAATGAATATTATGATTATAGTGTAATAGCTGAAGACATGCCTATGGTACACAGAATGCCTATTTGTCCAGATAGAATATCAACACAAAGAATGTCTTACAGAAAACTTTTTGCCAGGTCTCTAGATCTGTCAACAAAGCTATGATACAAAATTAATTCATGCAAATGACTTCTTTTGTAAGTCACACTCTATTCTTACTGCATCCACTCTGCAAAGTGGCAAATGGATGCCTGAATACAAAACATTGTCCCCTTTACGCGACTTGAATTTTATAAAACCTTGGAGGATCAAGAGAAAGAGTCCAACTGTCTAATTCCCTTTGAGCCCATGTCTATTATGAAGGCATTAAAGTAAAAGTCGGAGTATGTTCCAAGCTGGATAAACCTCAACCGGGTCTAGGGCAATCATCCCCTGGTCACTTACCCAGGACCCTTCCCCGACCCTAACCCCAATCCTAATCCTGAACCTAATCCTAACCCTAATCCAAACTCTAACCCTAAACCCTTACCCTAACCCTAATTTAAGGGTAATAACCTTGACAAATCGATGGCTAATTGATGGCTAGAGCTGATCCAAGAACTTTATTCCTAATGATGATTAACGCAATACAGCACCCACCAAATGAAAATAATGAAATATGCAGATGAAAGAAATAATCACGATGTAAATTTAAACCTCCTTCTCCCAATGAATGTCAAAACAAATTTAAGATTAATGTATCTGTGAATGAAATAATTCTATCGAACATTATAAACACATACACATATTTTGAAAGTACTGTTGCAAAGGTGATATCAGAATAAAGAATGAATACGAAAATATGAAATGTTAAGCTGCTTGCAAACAATACCTATGATGAATGAAAATGGAAAAAAGGAATAAAAGAAGCTCGAACGTGTCTGCTAAATTGACTGCAGTAAATGCGAAATTGGATGCCCAAAAATGAATTCGAATGAACGAGCACAGCGTATACGTGATCACGTGACTATATCATGCTAAATTGAATGAACGATTTGCGAAATGGGGCTTGTCTTACGAATTTGAACTGAAAAAGTGCTGATTCGAATGATGTTAAAGGTAAAATGCCAAATGCTCCAAAATGAATTTGAATGAAAAGATTATAAAATTGAAATACCGAACATGCCATCTAGGCTAAATTGTGCTAAATTGAATGCAGCAATTAGGAATTGGACTGAGACAAGTGCGAAATTGGCCGGGAAAACCTATAATAATAATAATAATAATAATAATAATAATAATAATAATAATAATGATAATACAGGGTATTTATAATGCGCCAATTCCTCATAACTGACGTGCTCAAGTGAGCTTTACACAAACAGGCACGTGAAAATGAATGCCACAATAATAATGATGGAGAAAAAAAAATCATAACATACGATTCTACTGAAAAACGGTTACGAACAAATCAGTCTTGAGGGCAACTTTATAGGAGTCGACATTCGAAATGTAACGGATAGCTTGAGGCAACTGATTCCACAGGTAAGGTCCAGCATGTGCAAATGACCGATCCCCCCATGATTTCTTCGTTTTTGGAACAACAAACAATCTACAATCGGATGACCTTAAACATCTGGGAGGATTATAAAATGTCAGCAAATTAACATTGTACTCTGGGGCAGATCCGTGTATGCAATGAAAAACAAACAGTAATAATTTAAATACAATGCGAGATTCAATGGGTAACCAGTGCAATGAGGACAAAACAGGGGTAATGTGAGTATTTCTTCTGGTAAGGGTAACAATACGAGCTGCTGAATTTTGCAATTTTTGTAACCGTGAAAGTTGAGATTGTGGTAGCTGAAATAGGATTGCATTACCAAAGTCAAGTCGGGACGATATAAGAGCATGAACTATTTTTTCTGTGGCTGAACGAGTTAAATACTTGCGAATAATGCCCAAATTGCGTAACTGATACCTCACGGATTTACAGACAGCAGAAATCTGAACAGACATGGACATTGTAGAATCAAATAATACTCCAAGATTTCTACACGATTTAGATGGAGCGATAACCACATCATTATCAACAGTTAAAGAAGGAAGACTGACCTTATCAAGTAGAACTTTGGAGCCAATATGTAATAACAACTCTGACTTTTCCTGATTTAACTTCAAAGAATGAGAGCTCATCCACTTTTTGACATCATGGATACAAGCCTCAAGTTTCTGAAAGATGTCAACGACATTGGTTTGGGTAGGTAGAAATGATATATACTTGTATATCTGGATATCATCAGCATAGCATACTAATCTATAAAGAACTATACTTGGAGACTATGCCATATTAGTTTTATTTGTCCGAATTAAGCGGAAAAGTGATGAAATCGGTTTTCCAGGAGGTTGCATTTTTCAAACACTCGTCTTTCACAATACACACAGCTTTGATCTATACTTTTGTGTATATTTCTGGACGGAATTTACTTTCGTATCATACGTTTTATCATAAAGGCAAAATCTCATTTCAGTTAATGAACAATAAGCAACATACAACGGCGTAAATCCATACTGAGGAGTGGGGGGGATGGTCACAATCACCACGATTACAAGCCCATAACCGGACAGGCGCAGCCTTTTTTTTTGGGGGGGGGGGGGTGGGGGGAGAAGCTTTGTGCCCCCCTCCCCCCCCCCCCACACACACACACACTTTACAGGGATCGGATGCCCCACTCTTTTGCATGAAATATAAAGTGGGAGAAAAGTGGCAGCAACAACATAAAGACTTTTTGTTCTTGTTGCTTTTTTTTTTTTTTTTTTGCTTGTGAGACGACTTTCGGCGGAAAATGAGACCTTAAAAGTATGAAAACATTTTTTTTTTTGAAATATCTGTGAGAGGGAGCGGAAGGACCGAACGGGGGAAGGGTGTGTATGGGGGGGGGGGTATGCCTCTCCCACACGAGGAAGATTTTGCATTTTCAGAAATTCAGCGATCTGGTGCTCACTTGTGGTGAAAATTTTCTTTTCTTTTCTTAAAAAAAATAAGAAAATGAAATATTCACAATATATTATTGAATGACAGAATTGTGGTATTTCAGCTCTTGCTGTGCGACATCACTGTGAAGGCCTACTAAATAATGGGGCCTATCATCGGCGTAGACAGGATTTGATCTTAGGAGGAGCGGTTATGTGAGGGAACGAATCAAGCGAGGGGGGAGGGTATGGTAGGGGGGTTTCCCCCTCCTAGGGTGAAATCTCTTTGCGTTGAAAATTTTGACATTTTTTCGGTCCAAAAACTGCCGTTTGTAGCTATATTCTTCGCTTTGGAAATTAAGGGGGGCACACCAGGCGCAACTGCTGTCAGTCACTGGCAGCAACATCAGGAGAATGGCATAGCGATTAAATGCGAGCGAGCGGAGCGAGCGAGCATGAAAATTTTAACATTTTACAGTCTAAAAAATGCCGTTTGTAGCTATACTTTTTCGCTTTCGAAATTAAGGGGGGCCGCATCAGGCGCAACTGCTGACAATTACTGGCAGCAACATCAGGAGAATGGCATAACAGTTAAATGCGAGCGAGCGGGGCGAGCGAGCTTGAAAATTTTGACACTTTACAGTCCAAAGACTGCCGTTTGTGGCTGTGTTTGTGGCTGGGGCGCAACTGCCGGCAATCGGGCCGCAACATCAGAATGGCATAACGATTAAATGCGAGCGAGCGAAGCAAGTGAGCTTGAAAATTTTGATATTTTACTGTCCCACATGTCCTTTGTGGCTGTACTAGTATTTTTTCCCTTTGGAAATTAAGGGGGGCGCACCGGGCGAAAACTGCTGGCAATTACTGGCAGCAACATCAGGAGAATGGCATAATGATTAAATGCGAGCGAGCGAAGCGAATGAGCTTGAAAATTTTGACATTTTCCAGTCCCAAAAACTGTCGTTTGTGGCTGTATTTTTTCGCTTTGGAAATTAAGGGGCGCACCGGGCAAAAACTGTTGGCAATTACTGGCAGCAACATCAGGGGAATGGCATAATGATTAAATGCGAGCGAGCGAAGCGAGTGAGCTTCAAAATTTTGACATTTGACAGTCCAAAAACTGTCGTTTGTAGCTATATTTTTCGCTTTGGAAATTAAGGGGGCGCACCGGGCGAAAACTGCTGGCAATTACTGGCAGCAACATCAGGAGAATGGAATAATAATTAAATGCGAGCGAGCGAAGCGAGCGAGCTTCAAAAGTTTGACATTTTACAGTCCCCAAACTGCCGTTTGTAGCTATGTTTTTCGCTTTGGAAATTAAGGGGGGCGCACCTGCTCACAATCACTGGCAGCAACATCAGGAGAATGGCATAGCGATTAAATGCGAGCGAGCGGAGCGAGCGAGCTTGAAAATTTTGACATTTTACAGTCTAACACTGCCGTTTGTAGCTATACTTTTTCGCTTTGGAAATTTAGGGGGCACACCGAGTGCAACTGCCGGCAATTACTGGCAGCAACATCAGGAGAATGGCATAGCGGTTATATGCGAGCGAGCGGAGCGAGCGAGCTTGAAAATTTTGACATTACAGTCCAAAGACTGCCGTTTGTGGCTGTATTTTTTCGCTTTGGAAATTAAGGGGGCACACCGGGCGCAACTGCCGGTAATTACTGGCAGCAACATCAGGAGAATGGCATACTGATTAAATGCTAGCGAGCGAAGCGAGTGAACTTGAAAATTTTGACATTTTCCAGTCTCAAAAACTGTCGTTTGTGGCTGTATTTTTTCGCTTTGGAAATTAAGGGGGCGCACCGGGCGAAAACTGTTGGCAGTTACTGGCAGCAACATCAGGAGAATGGCATAATGATTAAATGCGAGCGAGCGAAGCGAGCGACCTTCAAAATTTTGACATTTGACAGTCCAAAAACTGCCGTTTGTAGGTATATTTTTCGCTTTGGAAATTAAGGGGGCGCACCGGGCGAAAACTGCTGGCAATTACTGGCAGCAACACCAAGAGAATGGAATAATAATTAAATGCGAGCGAGCGAAGCGAGCGAGCTTCAAAAATTTGACATTTTACAGTCCCCAAACTGCCGTTTGTAGCTATATTTTTCGCTTTGGAAATTAAGGGGGCGCACCTGCTCACAATCACTGGCAGCAACATCAGGAGAATGGCATAGCGATTAAATGCGAGCGAGCTTGAAAATTTTGACATTTTACAGTCTAAACACTGCCGTTTGTAGCTATATATCTTCGCTTTGGAAATTTAGGGGGCACACCGAGTGCAACTGCCGGCAATTACTGGCAGCAACATCAGGAGAATGGCATAGCGGTTAAATGCGAGCGAGCGGAGCGAGCGAGCTTGAAAATTTTGACATTTTACAGTCCAAAGACTGCCGCTTGTGGCTGTATTTTTTCGCTTTGGAAAATTAAGGGGGCACACCGGGCGCAACTGCCGGCAATTACTGGCAGCAACATCAGGAGAATGGCATACTGATTAAATGCTAGCGAGCGAAGCGAGTGAGCTTGAAAATTTTGACATTTTCCAGTCCTAAAGACTGTCGTTTGTAGCTATATTTTCGCTTTGGAAATTAAGGGGGGCGCACCGGGTGTACCTGCTGTCAATCACTGGCAGCAACATCAGGAGAATGGCATAGCGGTTAAACTTTTTTAATGCGAGCGAGCGGAGCGAGCGAGCTTTAAAATTTTAAAATTTTACACTCCAAAAACTGCCGTTTGTAGCTATATTTTTCGCTTTTGTTTGTCCCACTTTTATTTGAGAACCATTCCCCCCCCCATCGACGCCTCTATACATATTAGGTTGCTTTTTTTAAGTGAAAAATCTGCTGCACACTCTTTGATAAATTAGGGAATACACGTCTATGTCAAAAGTGTACAAAGTTTATCCCTTATCCTGTATAGCGGACCTTTTGCATGTTCATGATTGCAATACAACGATCTGGTGCATAGTTCTGGCGATATTTGGACAATTTTCCATTAAGAAAGTTCGAGATTTATTATTTTGTCCTCATCTCGGGAATTGCTTGGGGGATAAATGATTTGTCTGTCTAAACACTTCCTTTGGGGCGGGGCAAATGCCCCTTTGCCCCCCATAGATTCGACGTCCCTGATCTTCCCTTGGTATGCCCATAGATGTATCCTGACTGAGTCATCAGTCACTGTCGTTTCTCAGGAATGATTCAGGAAATGGAGGGGATTCAATAATTATGGCGATAAAGTTGTTTGTTTGTATGTTTTCGTACATATTTTGCAGATGGTCCCCAGTTACTCGCGTCATAGCATGTTTACATGTAGACCTATACTATTTGACGTTGTCAACGCCTGAGCCATACCTTACAGTGTATGTCGATGTTACTTTCTTCGCGAGCGAGCGAAGCGAGCGAGCGCTTGAGAAAATTATACATTTTCCTACAAGATAGAATACCGTTCAGCTCTGTTACCTGTCTGAAGGCCGGCGTACAAACGTCATGCAATATGCCAAAATTGATACAATCACATTTCTGCTTCCTCCATTTTTTCCCCTCAAAATTCAGGGGGGGGGGGATAATTGTACAGGCCATCCCCCCCTCCTCCATTTCAGGGGGGGATATATCCCCCCATCCCCCCCGGGATTTACGCCCATGGCAACATATCTCCTACAATATTTTAGAGTTCGAAATGAATCTTAATTGTATGAGATTGCTCAGAAAGATAGTGGTTTCAAACCTCTGACGCGAGAGGCATAAGCATGACATAATTCATGTGAACTGCTCTTGTGCCTCTATAGGAAACTAAGAGCTGCTTTAATGAACGCAGCCAGGTGGAACTCCAACCTCCTTGGTAAAACATTGAAAGAAACATTTTCAAAGTCGTGAACAAAGGTAGTCCACTGCCTGGACTGTTTTGTGTGATCGTTTACCGCGCGCACACACCGCTACAGCACGCGTATGCCCCACCGTACGCTCGTGTATTATTTGCCACGCACGCACGCATCTCGACCTCCAAAACAGTCCAGTCTGGTTTGCCAAGTCTTTCCGAAATATTTCGTAAAAAATTGGCCCCACCCCCACCCGCTCATTCATTTTGAGCATCCTGATTGGTCGATGAGATCGCATCCAGCAGGCAATTTGCGGGATCGAAAAAAGTCGATCGATCTCTAATCTTGTAGTCTTATTGCAAACAGGTACATTGCATTTAGCAATATAACATACGTATTTTACGCCAATATTGGTATTAATCTCAACATATATTACTGGCATTTCAAAATTATTTTTCCTTTTATTAAAAATTGCTCAAATAGTATATCTTAGAGATCGTAAGAGGAGAATGAAATTAGAACGTACATAAACCGTGTGTAAGATTAAGACTAACTTCTACTCGTTCCCATAATTGTTATAAATTAAATTATAAATATCATAATTATCAACAATTTGGATCTATTTTTCGACAAGAAAATAATAATTTAAAAACCAAAAATTAAAAATTGATAAATACGTATAGAAAAAATATTCGCCCATTTAAAGAATCGTGACCTATCGTACATGTCAATTTCGAGGTGGCTTTTACTTCTCATTCGGGGATCCCCCGGATCGCGTGTACAGCATACAGCTTGTGCAATGTGCTTTTCGTATTGATTCCGAGTCTTGCGTTTTCCGACCAAAATCTGTGCAGCATTTCAAGTATTTCCTCCAAATCTTGTTTACATGATCAATGAATGTCAACATCAGCGTCTCGACGTCGCTTTTCTGACAGTGATAATGAGAAGAGCATTCAATGCAATGTGCTACTGAGAAGCTTGGATTCGTTGACGGTTTCGGGGAGCAGCAGCAGAACCAGAAGCAGAACTCAGAAGTCCCTACTACACGTACTCGTTTCGTTTCTCCGTGCGTGGTCATGATTTTTTGTTTATCTCCCTGCCGACTGGTTTCGGCAATAGTGTTGGTGTTCCAACTTCCAAGCTGCGGCAATAGTGTTAGTGTTCCAACTTCCAAGCTGCACCGTTATGCGTTGATATTCTTCGCAAACTAGATCTACATGATGGACCAGACTCTCCGAAAGCCGTGGCTCCTGCTGTCATGCCTTTGAAGTCTTTAATTTCGGACCAGATGTCTTGAGCAGGGCTGTGGATCTTGCTTGGCCTGCGTGACAAAGTCAAAGACTCAAGCAGCCTAGCGGTAAGCTAATCAATTTAGATCTATCCAGTTTCTAAAAATGATTCGTCAAGGCAACTTTCATTACGTGTCTCTTGTCTTGAATTACAAACTGTAACTGTAGGCCCCTAGTTGAACAACAAAAAATGATTGTAAAACTATTTATGTCTGGCCTCTGGGCCGGGTAGGGTAAACACATGGCAGGCTTCTACTACAGTACTATATCTTGTGAGTGTTCCTACTAGGTGTACTGAGTTAAATCCTGTGTAATTGTGATAAATTGTTAACACCGTAACTGCACTGGTTTAATTGTTTTGTACAGTACAGTACAGTAACTACTGTAACTTTCTCGCATACAAATGCAATTACACATAGGCCTACTGCCTTTTCATAGCTTTAGTCTGTGAGTTACAGCCTGTGCCTCGTAGGCTTTGCTCCTCTACACAGAGGGGCAATCGAGACACACGCTGTGGCCCACAGACTAATTCTTCATGTGCATGTACTACATTGAGAAAAAACTCAAATGGGAACATGCTTCAGTATGCAAATGTACTCATACTTGTTCATCTATAGAATAAAATTATGCAGTCTTATGGCTATGTGATATGCATCGTAGAGACTGCAGGCATTATTAAAATCACTTAAAGTGCAATGTAGAAAATGTTCTTTTTTTTTTTAATCTTACTGGGTTTTTTTTTTCTTATTTTTCAAATAGGGGGACCGCATCTGGAGACACCAAAGCATTTCGAGCAGCGTATGGAAAATTGGGTGAATTATGATCGAAACTCAAGTCGTCAGTCAGTCCCGCTGTTGCCCTGACAGCCACTGGAACCAGAGATGTGCGTAGCGGTATCATCGAAAACTTTGGTCTTCGCAATTATGTGTGGGTAAATCAGTTGCCGGACAAGCAAAATATAAAACATGTCGTCAAGTCTGCTGCAAGAGATTCAGATACAATGTTCAAGTGGCTGGCAGATGACTTGAAGACTCATGGTGCATGTTGTGAAAGGATGATAAGAAAACTGTGCAGTAATGTGTACGCGACCTTTATGGCACTGCTTCCAGAAGGTTGCCACAGGTATGTTAATAAGTTTATAATATGTACCACTGGAACACGGAAACTGATATCCAAAAGGAAATGGTTGACAGCATGTTGGCAACAGATGGTGAAATCAGAGTTCTGATAGCGAACATTGCGTCTGGCCTGGGTGTTGACGTAAGCAGCGTACACAGTACGGTTTTGTGTGGATGCCCAAGTGATCTAGACGATTATATCCACTTTTTAAAAGCACTCAATTTTCAGGCCTTATCAGATATACTGGTAACATGAAGAATCATGTACAGCTGCATGCTGTACAGTTGTACATCGTAGCTAAGATTTTTTTTTTTGTTTTTTAAACTGAAAAATGTTACGTATACACATGTACATGTAGCTTGTACCTTTGGGCTTTGAAAATTGTTTTTTAGAGAATTCATATGATTGTTTTAAAACAAGAATCCACTGTGGGTGTTTTTCCTCCTTAAGGTTTGTAATGGTGAGTGGTTGGTACATTGGTTTCTGGTGCACCTAAATTTTTGCAATTCCACGCTACATATACAATAATTTTCTTTTTATCACTGCAATTACTGTACCTTGCTCTTATTCATAGAAGCAAATGCAATGTACATTCATCACACCTACTTTTCATACTGTACTTTGTTTTTTAGGCATGAATATTTTCATTTCATTGGACATGTTGATGGGTACATATCGTAATTACAAGTGATAAGATTATGGAAAAGTTGAAATATTTTAGTTCAAGGTTGTGTTTTTGTGATGTAGTGGATTACATGTACGTATGTACATACAGACCATGCCAAGTGGGGATGAGCTGTGTGTTTTGGGTGTTTGGATGGGTGTTTGAAAATTGAACTGTTATGCCATTTGTCTGCACATGTACATGTAATTGTACATTGCATATTCATCAATGCATACATGTACATACAAGTGTACACATGTGTACGGTATGTTTTTGAGTTGTACAACTACCAAGAACTTGTTAACATATACTTTCTTTACATACAAAATCATTCATGAGAAGTACAGTATGTTCTTTGGCCCATTTTGATAAAAATAAAACTAGTTCTCTTAATGCACATGAACATTTATACCTGTAGTTTGAACTGTGTAGCAATGAATTTATTTTCTTTTTTTGAACTTCGAAGCAATTTTTTTTTTTTTACCAAGAATTGTTGTAAAACACAACAAATGAAAAAACAAAATCTACAGTGGGACCAGGAAGATTTCTTTGTCATAACTTGTAACCAGTTTGTGTTAATCCTGTGTTTTTGATGTGTAATGAGAGTCTACTACACATGGTAATCAGACTGAAATGTGACATATCATATTATTTCTCTGACATCAACATTCAGAGTCAGTTTACAATGTATTTTGTTTGAAATAATGCACTGTTATTGAACAATGATCATGAACTATCATGAATATACAGTAAATGTATTGGATATTACAGTACTTGTACATGTACATATACAAATGAAAGTGTATAATGAAGGAATTTCAAGAGCATGGAGAAACTATAGAACATTTAATTTCAGTTCCTTATGAGTACTTGGTGGCACAGAGTATCCAACTTTGAAGACACTTATACACCTGAGGAATTATTTTGAACGTCCTTCCCAGCGTGACAACTTTTTGACCTCATTATTGGCAGTTGGGAGTGGGATGCTAGCTTTGAAACTTCCTTGGTAGTTGGTACAACATTAACAGTTTTACCATCATGGCCAAATTTTTATAATGAAGGCTTAAGAAGTAATGTGATTAAATAATGTACAAATTATATGTTCAAATTACACTACTTGTAGTCCATTTCTTTTCACTTTGCTGTCTGCTCTTACTGGACATGAAATGATGAAGACTACACAGTGTATTTAACAGAACATATATTGCACATGTACAATGTACATGTACACTGTACATTGTACATTTCAAAGTACAACAGTGATAAATTGACGTATTTTCTGATCACACCTCAACACTGAAAAAAAAAAATCTTAACTTATTTACCAATAATCAGCCGCCATAAACGTGGAAAAAAAGGTAAAGTCTACTACATTGTAATTACAGCTGTATGTACAAAGTATATGTACAATGTACAATGTTTTAATTTGGATGTGAATTGTAATAGGGGGTTTAATCAAATTGCTAACACGTGAGTGTGTGTATGTGTGTGTGTGTGCACATGCGTGTATGCGTTTGTGTGTGTGTGTGTGTGTGTGTGTGTGTGCACATGCGTGTATGCGTTTGTGTGAGTTGTGTGCATGGCCCACACATTTCCCAAGCATAATTTCATGCTGATATCCCCCCTTAAATGTTTGTGAATTAGAAACAAACAAGTTGCTCTGTCATACAGTCTTTTGATATGAATAGGCCTACTTATCTAATAATGTATATATACATGGAGCTACTATTTTGAGCAAATACAGGTATGGTTTGCAAAAAAAAAAAAGGAAGATATGATTGGATATGTATATATATATATATATATATACATATATGCATATGCAGAAGGGCAGTTCAATCAAAACTGTTCACTTCTGTAATTGCAGAGACCAATCTAACAATATCTCTGTAGCAAAAATGCCCTTAAGCGTCTTCATCTTGCTTTACTAAATTTAGCTTTATTATCATGAAGACTAACAGACAAAAAGACTGAATGACGGGGTATTCTTACAACAGGGATATTGGTCTGATTGTCTCTGTTACAGAAATTATCAAAGCAAATAGTTTCGGTCTAACTGCCCAGTAGGCCCTACATGAAGTGGTAATAAAATGATAAAAGTTTTACAAACTTAGCGCAATTCTTTAAATTTAGACTGCTCTCTACTAACATTTGGGGAAAAGAACAAACAAAAAAGGCATTTTCTGGTTCCTTACATGTACTTCAAAACTTTGCACTACAAATTGTGTAATGTATCCCCTTCACCTTCTCCACCCCTGAATATGCTTGATATCTTGTATACCATAGCTAAGTATGGTTCATAGAACCCACATTTCACAGCCCTGAGCTTATATTCCAAAATTACATTGTTACTTAGTGGGCCAGATAATATTGAAAACAGGTGCATACAAGTGCCTATGTCAATTAAAGAATTTCTTTAATTTCTGAATATTTCATCATACAATATTATTAATGAAGAATAATTAATGACAAAATTATTTCCTTTAATGAACATGATTGGCACAATCCCCCCAAAAAACAAACAAAAAACACATTGATCCCCTTTACCAACAATAACATCGCCAAACAAATCTTCCAACTCTTCTTGAGGTCCACATCTCACGACCTTCACAGAGTTCTTTGTAGTTTTATGTAGTGTTTGGACGTTAGAAGTGGCACATCACAAATCATACATCGGCGATCTGGCGATTTGTAGCTAGCCATTTCCAATCTCAAGAATAATATTCAAGTCATCATCGAATCTGGGCACAACAAAGTCCAAAACACAACGTGAAAGTAGGTCCTAGATGACTGCAACCATAACTTTCAGCCAGTTAAAAACGTTGCACGGATCAGCTGTGCAACAATGCATGGTACGGATCACTGAAGTACCGAGTTTCGCATTGCATTGTGATCAAAGAGTTGGCTCTTTGATTGTGATAATGTGTGTTGTGCAAAAATGCAGGCATCTCTGTGCACATAATTAGTAATTGTTGCAGATCGCACTGTATTCACGGTGCAATGCACACAGCTGGCTGCAGATCGATCGATCCAACAGAACTCTTTTCTGTGATCGATCCCTTAGTTTTCATGCATACGCAATGAGCTTGCGAGAGATAGGGCATTACGTCAGCATACCTAATATGAACTTTTGACCCTACGCACTGTCAAACCATTCTGGACGTTTTTTTCGGACAGGTTTGTTGGCGCCCTCATCGATATCGAGCGGTTACAGGGGATAGCGCGATAAGCTGTGGAGCGCGCGTGGATGCGTACTGATAAAAAAACGTACAGAATCTGGACTAGAACAAAGGCTGCTAACGTGGACTAATATTGAATAATATTCATATCGCAAGCAATTCATGAGAAATTTCATACTCTCTACAATAGTTTTCACTGAAGTAGGCAAAGATACTATAAATGCATAAAGTCAAAATTTGTTTAGTTCACGTAGCCACCAAGGAAGAACTTTACAAAAGGAAATAGCCACTGCTATGACGGTCTCAACTCCCTTCAAAGGACCAGGAAATTGTGATAGAGTGTTTTGTTTGCACAGAACACTACGAACCTGAAGACTTCCGTCAATATACATAATCATTACGAATACACATTCCACACTCGGGGGGGGGGGGGATTGAGTAATACTATCGTATCATTTGGATAAGTAGCAAAAACGACAAGACATTATTACATCTATCGAACTGTTCGGTTCGGGCCCTGTTTTCCATGTTAATGATGTTTCGGCCATAGAAGCTACGGGATGCCTACCTATAGTTGATCTATGCACTTACGTAGCGATGCACCTGACCCATTGCGTATATAACCTATCGAATAATCTTTCCTTCTCATTGTAGAATCCCATAAGTTACTGCTGACATAAGTTACAGTGTTTGGATCCCTGACTTTTCTTGAACAAGTCTTTGGTGAGTGAAAGTTCAATGTCACACACACACACACACACACGCACACAAAAGAGAAAGATCACGTTCCAAGAAAAGAATAAGAGAAAAGAGAAAGTAATTTGCGACAGTAGTGAAAACCACATGCAGATTATATAGATATTCATATTTATATACTCATGCAAATAACACTATAACAATATACAGTACTTACCCCCGTAACAAGTCACGTTGATCTTGAATTTAACTGGGTAGATATATATAGTGTATCCATTGCTTCACTCGATGGGTAAGAGATAAAGTGGAGGAAGGCTGGTTTTGACCGAGAATTAGGAAAGAAGTCTTCGTGTTTGATATTTCATCGATCATGTTGAATGCCGTGAATCTGTTGTTAATGGACTCCAAGGTAGAGACAATTCGCCGTCCAAGAGGTGCCCGTAGAACCCAGCTATTACCGTTTTTAACGCAGCTTCTGTCACACCATATCTCACGTTCCAGCGGCTTTCCCGAACAGTTAAAAGTAAATTCAGCTGGAGATTAAAAAACAACAACGCAATGATAAACAGTTAAACATTTCTAGTGGTTCTTTCGTCTTTTTAGATGTCATAAGACAAAAATGGACTTTAACCAGTGTATCTCAATGAAAATTGTAGTGCTTTTAGTACTTTAGAAAGTCTGAATAAAGTGTTAGGTATACATACCTGTCGTTTGTAAGCCTAGCGCTGAAGAATTCACGAAAGGACAGCAAAAGATGAAACAGGCAAACCAAAACGAACCGGACTGCATTCTTCCTTCCATTGCGAGAAAAGCAATATGGAAAAACGATATCTGACTATGGTAATTCTCAAAATAATGCCCACGCCAAGGCAGTCTAATTTAGGTATAAAATATATTTGTTGTTCTATTATCCTTCCCTTTGTTGTAAAATGTAGAATTGAGCAGTGTCCACTTCTGCTTATTTTGTGCCTGCTGATGCCATTCAAAAAGTAGAATCAGATTTGCTCACGTGAGGCTGCGCAACTGCACGACCACTCCCTGCGTTTACCTTTCGAAGTTGAATTGTGATATCTCTTCATGTTTCCAAGGCCTTCAAGGAAGTAGTGCATTAAGAAATGCAGTAACCACTTGAAAATGTCAATCAGATGTTCTCTTTGCATTACAACAGAAACTCCGTCCCTCTATAGATATGATTAGTTTAATTACTTTTGTTTCTGCAATTCTTTCTGCTTTATAGGGCAATAATGGCTCATGTCCTTTAACAATCTGCATGCCTGATTATCTACACTCTTCACTGCGTGTGATATAAATCATCGTGCCAGATGTTAGTTTTGAACATCAAAGTAATTTATGTAGGATGTTATGATCAGCATAACTTGGAGATGCTTGGGGTGGTTAGAACGTTAAGATGATCTTCTTCCGACCTTCTCTCAAGGCATCTTGAAGAAAGAAAGGCATTTTTAAACATTTTTAGCCCCTGTATGAAACTCAAAACTGTTAGGCTTTGTGTGATTTAAAAACAATAAGTATTAATACAGTTGTTGATTTGAGATCATCCCAAGAGAATGACACACACGAGTCATACGGCCCACGGTTTAAACATTGAAAGAAAGTCCACGGGTTATACAGCCCATGAGCTCGACACGAGGCAAATAAGGCCCATGAGTCCGACACTAGGCAAAAAGGCCCACGAGACATTAAAGTAGGCCCGCATAAAGAATCGCCCTCTCTCGGACAACTCGGGGCAGGCACCAGACACGGAGCGAGTCGATCTGGAAAAGGCTGTGAATGTGACGTCACCGTATCGAGCCTGCACGCGCACGCTGCAGATAGCTAGCTGCATGCATGTGATATGCATTGCTAGACTGTAGATCTATGTTTTTCTGCTCGCGATCGCCTCATCGTCAGGAAACTCGGAAGTTTAGTAAAATCAAATCTGTCACTGTAAAGTTCTGATTTAAAACTACGGGATTATCAAAGTAATATAACATTTCCGTGAAAATTCAGGTTTTTTGATATCAGTAAGTCATTATTTTACCGGTGTACAATCGTCTGCGATATTTCGTTTGTGGGAACATTGTACCTATTCACCTGGATGATGTTTTCTGTTTATATGAAATGTAATGAATAAAGATCACAAGAAAATGAATCTTTGATATTTCTTTTGTGTGATTTTATTTCATTTCTGTGTAAGCCTTTGCTTACACACGGCCATCTCTATTCCGCTATTCAAATATTGTTATCGGCCCTTTTGCGCCAACAGAAAATATGTACTGACTTCAGCAAAACGAACTAGAAAGGTTCTACACATGTCAATTTACTGATGAAATCTCACACGAAGTACTGCAAAAACTGTTATTTAGTAAAATTGCAATATGGAGCTGAAATAAACATGTTAAACAATATTTATTAATTTTTAAAAATAATCTCTTCAAAAGCTTTTTATTTAGATCAAATTCGTGGGGAATACTCCAGATATGCAAAATGAAATTGGCATCATTGTCCGAACGTGCTGCCCATAGAAAACTGTGTGTAAAAAAAGTAACGTTGCACTAACTATGCATTGATGATGAGCGATAGTTAATGGTTCGACATCACAGTTCAAACTATCTAACGAAGATGAGGACTGAGTGATTCTTAAAATCTAAATCCAAAAAATAGTCAACGGCAATCACGTTTTACGCCTAGTTAGAAGATAACGGCACTCAGTACATAGACTCTAGACTAGAACTAGGACTAGGACTAGTGAGCAGTCAAGGACCGAGAAGATTCTACTCGCCGCTCCGTCGACAGCTGTACGTGCACAGCGCTAATAATAGGCACAGCGTAAACGTTTCGTATGCAATACATACCCCGAATGGCCCTAGCCCTGCTGCCAGAACTTGAAGAAAGTCCAGACGAAAGTCCAGACTCCAAGGTCTAGCGTTGCCGCTATAGAGGCCCTTGTGCTGCAGGCCCTGTTGTTTCTGTGCTGAATTTTGCAGGTAAGGTATCTGCTTTATGGATTTTCAATGTTTTTGTGGTCGAGATAAATCTCATGGTGGTCGTATTAACACCAAGGTCGTTTTAACATTCAAACAAATAGTTACAGGGAAAAAATCAGTATCATTAATAAGTCTCATGCATTTTTGTGTGAATTTCTTACATATTTCCTTGTACATTTTGACCTTTTGTTTACTATATTATTTTCTCTTTTTTTGGGGGGTGGGGTATTATGGGTTTAAATTTTTACAATACTGTACTATTTCTTTTGGCTATGCAATTAAGGCCTGTATGCGTACGTTAAAAAATCAAGGGGTATTAATTGGTAAATCAAAATCAAAAATGCATTTTGAGGCCAGATAACTTGATTCAACAACAAAACTACCTTTGCTAATTTTCCCATTTTGGCATAGCTCAGACAAAGTCATGCTAATTGAATTGCTAACAGTTAGGCCCTTGCTCTCATTCCAAACTCAAAATCTCACAATCGAACTTCTTGAATCTTGTTCTAGTTCTATTGAACTGAAACTGAAAGGTCTCTATACTCTGATACTTTCCCAAATTCATGTTGATGGCCTGTGGCTGGGCTAATACATACTCACATTTCACATTATTCAATTTGATATGAAATCTGCTACAAATGGTGCTAAAGCTTACCAATTTTGAACATTAGCTGGGTCAAGTCTACTGCGGAGATCGATTTCACTCGCGCCTTCGTCGCCATCTCTCTCCCGCTCCACTACCCGGCCAGCCACGGCGGGATTGCGAGGAAGAGGCTCGTTTTGATACTGTACAGGCTGGCGTTCAACTGCACCTGCACTGCCTGACGATCCTTCGACGTCACTTTCATCTTCGTCGTACTCGCCTATCTCCCCATGGTCGTTATCGTAAGAGTCCGAATCATCAAACGAATCCTCCGAATCTGGATCACATTCCGAAATGAGGTCCTCGATATCAAAGTCAGAGGTACCTTCTGCCATTTTCAACAAGAAAGTCAAGTCGGCTTCGCATCCTACACGTATTAGCTTGGCTTTGTATACAGATAGCTATACGCTAGCTAGCGCTAGCTCGCGCTCGCTCTCTCGCATAAGATCGAGGCCTCATCACGGTGACGTCATCTCCCCGCTGAGAGTACAAACGAGCTGTTCTCTTGCTTTATTAAAACTAGTTATTCGTTTTATTAAGAAGGGCCTATCATTGGTAAGCGTTTCTAGGTGAATTCGAAACATGGTTAGGTGGAATCTATGGTACTTCCTCGTTATAATGAGGTATATAATGAACCTGGTTTATGCATAATTTAGATTACTATGCGGGCCTACTTTAAAGTGAACATTGAAATTTGGCACAGATTTATACTCTGTGTTTATGCTATAATGTAACATTCATACGATGTCTGCAGTAATGCAAGCACTTTTGGATGAATTCGGGAAAAATCAGCGAAGGTTTTTCTGACGTCAAACAGTAGCAAGGCCAGCGAATGCTGACAATGACTTTTGGCGAAGTGTTCGGGGCGGGTAAATGCCTGAGAGTCATGGAATTTTACCTTCTATTTGAAGATTATTTGGTTACTGTTGATGTTTTAAAAGCAGATCATTCAAAATGAAAGATTTACTTTGCAAACGTTAGATTCACTTTGCTCTGGCATGGCATTTATCCCGACTAGATACCATTATTAAACGCTCACCAAGGAAAACAGTTACACCTCTGAGACCGGGCGTTTTCTTCTATCGCTCCTCGCCTATGGAACTTCATCCCATTTTTTTTTCCGTGAAATTGACATGGTAAAGCACTTCAAAACCTCACTCAAGACTCAATTTGTTTAACCAGGCATTTAATTTGCTAACTTTCTTGCAGGAATCTGCGCTTTTGAATGTTTCTGTATACAACAGATATTTTGACACTATACAAAATCATCATCATCATCAGCCTGTGCATTATCTATAGGACGTAGTCTGCTCTTGCTTGCTGATTCCATTCAGTGACGTCACAAGTATCAGGCGTATTTTGCGAGATTCTTTAGGTTCTCGAAAAAAACAGGAGAATGGTATTTTCCTCGCTTTATATGTTGCACAAATCATTTCCGCGAGGTCGGGAATTGTAATAACTGGAGCAAGCTTTAAAACTTTATTTGCAATTTCACGAAATGTTATTCATGTTTAATATCTTTGAATGTGAGGTTTAAGCCCCGTGATGTAATGAGTGTCGAACTCGTGGGCCTTGTTTATTTAGTGTTGGACTCGTGGACTGTTTTTGCCTAGTGTTGATTCATCGGCCTTGTTTGCCTCGTGTATAGTGTCGAGTTCATGGGCAGCATGGCTAGTTAGGTCTATATGACTCCTGGGCTGTACGAATCGTGGGTGTCGAACTCGTGACGTGCACCCGTGAATTTTCCTTTCCTTTGCAGAAAGCCTTATCATCTATCAATCCAAAGAACGAATCCATTTCCTTCTTTTTTTCTGTTTGATATGAATTTGTGATATTTGTTATCATTTCAAGAATAATAATAAATAAGTCTTATGAATCAAAAGAATAAACGCTCATTTAAAGTATACATCATTCTATCAGACACTCCGGCCCTGACACTTGGAATTCCCTTCCCATCGAAATCAAAAACATGACCACTATGTATTCATTTAAGAAGGCTGTAAAACTTCACCTCCTTAAGCAGTATTCCCCAGGATAATATTCTGATTCCTTTATTGTATTATAATCAAATGTATATGAATATGTACGTGGTACATGATGCATATATGTGTGCATACATATACCGATTTATTTATCTATCCATATTATGAATATGAATATATATGTATGTATAGGATAGGTACATCATGTATATTATATGAGCATCTATATGTATGTGTACGATGTGCCTTACCATTACTGCGTACATAAAATAAGCACGATATATTTCATTCCATATCAGATAACAATACAGTATGTCCCAAAAAAAATTACAACGGGACCCCCCGCAATGATATCTTTAAAAATAATGAATCAATCTCAATACAAATTCAGGGAATGAAACTATAACTTATTGCCCACATCTTACAGAAAACCCCATTCGATTTGCTTCAGTGGTCAAAGAGAAATGAGGAATTTTGTAGAGGATGTCGGGAATCCCTTTTGTCCAAGTTTATCTATTATTCACGCACTAGAGCATTGAATTGCTAAAATTTGAAAAATTAGACTCATGACATGCTTTACAACAATCTACATTTCTCTGTGACCGCTCAACCAAATTGAATGAGGTTTTCTGCAAAATAGAGCTAAGATGTTATATTCTAAGGACCCGAAGTAGCACTTAGACAGGTCGATCATTTTGGATGTTATCAATTCGAAAATTTGATTGTAATTTATGAGGGACATACTGCAGTATGTCCCAGAAAAATTACAATCAGATTTTCGCATTGATAACATCCAATATGATTATTTTTTTTCAATGCTACTTCAGGGTCTTAAAATATAACATCTTAGCTCTATTTTGCTGAAATCCCCATTCGATTTGGTTAAGCGGTCACAGAGAAATGGGGATTGTAGTAAAGCATGTCATGAATCTGATTCTTCTAAGTTTAGCACTTCGATGATTTTGTGTGTGAACAATAGACAGAACTTGGACAAAAGAGATTCCCGACATCCTCTACAAAATTCCTCATTTCTCTTTGACCACTGAAGCAAATCGAATGGAGTTTTATGTAAGATGTGGGCAATGAGTTATAGTTTCATACCCTGAATTTGTATTTAGATTGAGGCAATATTTTTAAAGATATCATTGCGGAGGGCCCCGTTGTAATTTTTTTTGGGGACATACGGTATGTATAGGATACTTTGTATTCACACATTATTATTTTCATAGTGCATATTCGGTCATTACTCCGGCAAAGGCAACTGAACGTGTAAACTTTAATATCATTATCATATTGTATTTATCATCATTACTATTATTGTAAAGTAGTTGGAGTGGTACACATACACTCTGTAACTTTCCCTCTTCCCCCTACCCTTCCCTATTTCTTTCTTTCTCTATTCCCTATTCTATCCAGAGTAGGTAAGCATAATAGTCTCCATACCGTCAAGCCTCGGCTTATTTTGGAGACCCTTCTGTTTAAGTTCCATAAGCTGTTTGTATTTGTTTTGTATAATTGTACTAAAAACTATGTGTCGATATACTGTTTGTCATAAATGACATGTACATAATCATATCTGATGTAACGGAATTAAGCAGAAATAAATCAAATCAAATCAAATCAAATCAAATACAAAGCGGGGTCTCTGTTTTTCGGTCCGTTCTTTTCTTTCCCATCATCTAGAAACCCAATGTCTCTGTTTTAAGTTTTTGGTCATAAAATACTAACATCGACTAACTGTAACTGTGTAAAGATGTATTGGCACTATCAACTAAAAAACAACAGAATATCACGACGTAATTTCGGTTAACCTCAAAATGGTGATGGATGATTCATTGTGGAAAAATACAAACCCGGAAGCGGTTTACCACTGCAGGGACTTTTAAACTGAAGGAAACTATCATTCAGCAAAAGTTTCTGTCAGGAAAATCATTGCACAATCAAACTTATCTTTTACGTGACCACTATAGTCCAGGCGTCCACTAGGGCGCGGACAAGACGCGGAAAGCGTTCTTGAAAGAGTCCGTTCACTGTCCTAAACATGTCTGGGCGTTTCCGCACCTTCGGGAGAGAGAAAAATTTCCGCGTCCAAATTTTGATCGAGACCAAAATTTGGACGCGAAAATGAACTTCCTGACACCTTCGGTAACTTGTCGTGAGAACATCTTCAGGACATCCCGCCTGTCCGAAACCCTTCCGCTCCTTCCGCAAAGGCTCCTGAAAGAATCCCGCGGTGTGGGGAAATTTCGCGAATGAAAGCGGAAGACACCCGTCATGTTTTAGGACAGCGCGGTGCCGATGCGGATTTATCTATGCAAGTGTTCGGAGCCAATGCGGACATTTTGTGATCAAGACATGAAAAAGTCAACACGTTCCACGATCGAAAGGATTTTGAAAGTTAAAAAGATAGATCAATGTAGTCAAGGCGCTAATTCCTGTAAGAGGCTTAATTAAGGAGTTCGTTCAACCCACCCAGCAGAAAAGGTTTGACCAGACAAGGTGGTAGATGGGACCTCTATGAACATCCCCAGGTAGTATGTGGTTCCAAATTGTGGTGTCAGTGGAATTTTACTGGCCACTTTTCATCATGATTTGTTGGAACAAACGTAAGAAAGTCTGCGCACACCAAGACTATTACACGCACCACTAGCACTGCTACAGGCGCCAGTGCCAGTGCTGCGTGTAGTAGTCTTAGCGCGCATATACTTTTTCTTCGATAAACAAGGGTTTTGCCTGCAAACTAACTTTTCACGCCAAGCCGGGTTCGGTGTAGTGTAGTTTCTAGCCGTTTTTATTTCGTCTTTATTTCAAGAGTTCAAGCAAGCCGAGTGAGAGCGCATACCTGGTGATTGTGACGACCGAATCGCAATCACTGGGTGTGTGCTCTCACTCCACTAAGCGCAATATATACAGCGGGCTTCTGCATAATACATAAGCTGCAACTCAGAGAAATAAAGACGAAAAAACGACTAGAAATTAAGACTAGGGTCGGTAAACGCTTGTTGCTATTTGGGGCACTGAAAACGACAAACTCACACAGTTTTTGCATTCATTTCATGAAGAATTCATCAAAACTGCATAAAACTATATATGTACATGTTGCTAGAGATGTCATCCATTCAGTGGGATTCATTGTAAGTTATGATATTGTGCATGGTTACCATGGTAACCGGATGCCTAAAGGTGACTGGTAACCCCCAAAATGCCTCCTGCTGCTGCAAACATTGTTTTTTTTTTTTAATCTTATAGATGCAATAAAAAAAACACAATTTTTTATTGATTTTCAATAAAAAAAAAATTTCCCTGTTGCCATGGCAACCAGTATTATCCAATCAGAATTTAGTTGTCAATAACTCAAAAACTAAAGCCCATAATTTCATAAAGTTCAATAAGCATGTCCTTCCTTCTGCATAAAGTGCAGTGAAGTGTACGACATCAGGTATATGTGAAGAATATTTTGAAGCATTATCAAGTTACAGCAAAATTTGTAAGCAAAGGCATAATAAACGGCCATTGAAAGAAAGATATCATTCTCGAATAGTAAAATGCATGAAAAAGTTGCATCCGTCGTACTTTCAACACAAATTTGACTTCAAAGCATAGGCAAATGTATATAGTTTTTAATAATGTATGGACACAAATTTCCCTTAAAAATAAGATGAATACAGAAAGCAAAGCCAATATTCTATAGTAGCTTTTTCGAGTATTTACAGAGCGATGATTATTCAAAACAACCCTGGAAAAGAGCTGAGGAAAGCAATTGATTGTTTATGTTCTTAAAGGAAGTTTATTCAAGAATACCGATAAATTCCTTTCTAAAGAAGGAATATACACGTGCGCTGGATTATCCATCAAAGAATTAAGCGTACTTTTGTGTTCGTTAGCTATTGTAAAAAAAAGAAATTAAAAAAATATATATATAGAATAAAATGAAATATCATGATATGTAAATTTTATTCAAAAAGTGCAGTAATGAATATTAATGTTGAGGAGAGAATGAGGGGAAAATCTTGGGCGTCTTTTCCCTTTTTATCCAGACTAATTTTACAGTGTAGAGCTCATCTACAATGAGTGATGTGCACGAAAGGCAAAAGAAACAAACCTGTCTAAATTCCAGATATTTTTGGGAGTTACCAATCACCTGTAGGCATCCGGTTACCATGGTAACCATGCACAATATTATACCTTACAATGTATCCCATTGTATTGCTGACATCTCTAGCAACATGCACATATATAGTTTTAAGGCGTTTCGATGAATCCTTCGTGAAATAAATGCAAAACTGTGATAATTTTGTCATTTTCAGTGGCCCAATAGCGACAAGCGTTACCGACCCTAGTCTTAATTTCTAGCTGTTTTTATTTCGCCTTTATTTCTCTGAGTTACAGCTTGTGTGTTGTGCAGAAGCCCGCTGTATTGCGCTAAGCCGAGTGAGGGTGCATGCTCAATGATTGCCACAAAAAACGGTTCGGGCGTCACAATCGCTGGGTATGCACTCTCACTTGGCTTGCTTCAACTCGGAGAAATAAAGACGAAATAAAAACGTCTGGAAACTACACTACACCGACCCCAGCTTAGCGTGAAAAGTTAGTTTGCAGGCAAAAAACTGATGTTTGTCGCGGACAAAGTCTTTGTAAGCTAAGACTATAACACGCACCACTGGCATTGGCGCCTGCAGCAGTACTAGTGGTACGTGTAGTAGTCTTAGTGTGCGCAGACGCTTCCTCGAAGAATATGGTCATGTCGCAACTAAAATGGCCTGTAAAATTTCATTGATACCACAATTTGATATCACATACTACCTAGGGGTGTTCCATAGGGTCCAACCGACCACCCCATGCAGTCAAACCTTTTCTGCGGGGTGGGTTGAACGAAGTCATTTTTTCTGGGTCGCTGCGCCTGGACTAATGCAGCATCATGTCAGTGAAACGCAAAAAGACTAATAAGGGAGGCGAGGTCCCCATGCTAGCTCCACAGCCAAATCTCTCTTCCACTGATTAGGAACAGGTAAATATCAGCATTTCCCAGTCCCAAGTTTTAAATGAAGAAAGCAAAGCAGAATGCAGTGGATATTTTGCCAACAGTAACTAGGAAAAAATGGAAGTAGCACTCTTCTCTCCGAGTAAACTTTGTTTTTTTGTGCATTCTTTTCAGAAATCATTTTCATTTGAGGGATATTTAATAGTTGCAATAATTGCATCGTTTTGTTCGCTTTAAATGTGACCGCCCACAAAAGTGGAACTAAGTCAAAATCTTATAATGTGTGTGTATATATATATATATATATATATATATATATATATATATAATATATACAATATACACATATGAAAATTATTTAACTTGTTTGATAATGACCATCATAACACATTCAAAGGGGACCAGGGCCAAAGCTAATCGTAGCATCTCTCACAGCTTGTATTTGAAGTAATAGGGCAAAGTGAATGTCGGCTGGTGTGACCTCCATGACGACTAGCAGTCAAATGAGAAAAATCGAAAGTCGGCTCCAATTTATAACCTTGCCCTATTTCCTCATACTGTCCGCATATCTAACTCTTGTTGTCCACAAGTCATCCTGATTGTCCTCGTTCATGATTCTGCCACTCCTGTAATCTATTTCGCGCTTTTCCTGAGTGATTCCTAGGACATTCCTAGGACATTCCTAAGAATGTCTGCAGTCAGTCGGCAGAAACTCCTAGGAATGTCCCAGGACAAGCCGATTCGCACCCTTTCTCCGCGTCTGACGCGGATAGGATGCCGAAATGACAGAATTTGCTTCCGCAACCCTTCCTATAGGCTTGTCCGCGCCGTAGTGGACGTCAGCCCAGGAAGCAATGATCGTTATTAGCAAGCAACCACGGAATCGACTGCTTTGGCTCTCCTCCGAAGGACTGGGCAATGGGATAAAGTGCCTTGCTGATTGGGCACAATATCGCTGCAGGCAGGGGATTCAAACCAATTACAGCCTGATTGATGATTCACGGGCTTATCCACTGATCCAACAGCTCCATTGATTTCACTGACATTAGCACGTTAAGATGGGATTTAAGCCATTAAAACTTTTAAGGGTTGATGTCAAACAGCATCCCTTTTGTGTCAAAATTACTCAATGGAGAATTAGAAACATTTCGTTTAATGTGAAAAAAAAAACCCGGAGCTATCAAAAAGGGGCAACAAGAACATTTCCGTGGCAATAAGCAACGTACACTCAAACATACGCACACACCTACCTCGCCCTTCAATGATTGACACTTCATAAGCCAAACAATCACTTTAGAAAAGAAAAAAATAATCCCAAAACCAAACAAACAAAAATAGAGCATATGTGCATCTTGTACTTGATGTTCGAACGGCATAGTTGACCACCTATTCAAAGGTAATATCTATAATTACAAAAAACACCATATAATACATGTACAAAAGTATCCACGAAATAACTCACAACACTTCCGCATGCAGTTTCACAGGCAAATTACACATACTGCACCGTAGATTCCCCCACCCAACTGTGTAACATGCTTGTTATCTGCTGTAATAGGTTAGCTGTAAAGAAGCATTCCGTTTCAGTTATAATAATTTAATATTGACAAGTATGTAGATCTTCTTCTTCTTCTTCTTCGTCTTCTTCTTCTTCTTCATGTACAGTATAATGTATAATTATGCATGCAAACAAGGCAAATTTCCTAAGTGGACGATTAAATAGAACTGAACTGAACTGAACTGAATAAATTTGTTTAAATATTTTGAATGGCTGATTCAGTTGCATTACGGGATCCCGTTTAACAATTTGTTAGTATACGCTCTCTACATTCACACCAAGCACACAAGCCACAGTCATTAGAATTTGAATCAGAACTGTCTTTCATCTATTAATAACACGGCGAATGAAAAGCCAAAAAAAAAACATAAAAAAATGTCCAGCAATTAGAATAGATGTATTAATTAAGATTGCATCCAGTAGGCAGAAATCTGGAGACTCTCATGCCTCTCATGTCTCTCATGTCTATTTCCCTTCCTATTGTTAGAAATTTGTTAGGCACCGAAAGAGTTAAAAAGTAACATTGAAGAAGGTATACTCTCCACGTTAACATCATGCATTATGTATATAATATATACATAATGCACTCTCATAATAATATTATTATTATGAGAGTGCGAGAAGGGGTCCCGACCGTGTACAGAATGCGTATCATTTCACAGCCCTGATGAAGGTCTAAACAAGACTGAAAGCTCGGAAATAAACTCATACATTGATCACTAGCTACGTCCAAAAATGCTCTTATCTTCTCGCACTGCATTATATATGTATGTATATATCCAAAAATGCTCTTATCTTCTCGCACTGCATTATATATGTATGTATATATATATATATATATATATATATATATATATATATCCTCATGTATGTGTGTAAATATGTTATTGTGGAATATAAGAAGGGCCTAAGTTCAAATTTGGCTATCACTCTTTTGAGATCCCTTCAGAAGTAATGTTAATACAGATCTATACAGTCATTCGTATACATATTTCACATATTTAAAGGGATGGTATATTTTTGAATGAGATGGAGCCTCAGATTTTGTGAGATAATAAGAAACTTATTATGATATATGTAAAAGTATATAAGGAGGATTCAAAGTTTATTTGATGAAAATTGGTTTTAAAATGGCTGAGACATCCAAAACAAAGGGATCCTATTAAAAGGTCAGACCCACCTTTTTATTAGGATCGCGTTGTTTTACTTTTTTTTCGGATCACTCAGCCATTACAAAACCGATTTTCATCAAATAAACTTTGAATTCTTCTTAGAATTGTATGCTCTCTAGCATTTCATAAGTGGTTTCTGAGTATCTCGCAAAAAGTTAAAAACTTAATCCTCATCTCAACCAATACTATGCTATCCATTTAATTTGTATACATAACACACCTTTAATTTGAAAATCTAAAAATTCTTGATGTTATCGCAGTTGTTTAGTTTTCTCGTAATTTTTTTTTTCTCAAGGGCATATGGTTCTTTCTTATATCTAAGTACACATATATACAGGGTTAGACTAATTTTTTTCCCTCTCTCTCTCTCTCTCTCTGGTGTCCTATACGTAGGAATATACTATAAAAACACATACACGCACGAAACGTAGACTGTGCTATACAATAATTATAATTATTAGAAGATAGTTTGTTTTTTATTTTGCATATAAGCCCCTGCTTTTCTTCGTACAATTCTTTATTGCACTGTTATCACAGTTACATACGCATAAATGGTATCTTATGCATTCTGTTCCATGTCGGTAAGAGTAATTGAAACTTAACTCTCTTTCCACTCGTTCATAGACAGCTGAAAAGCTTTGTGGACAACGCATTTTTTCCTTGAAAAGAGAAATAATCCTCACGAACGCAAATTCACCGCACAAAGGCAATAAACAACTGCCTTAATTGATTGTTTGCTATGATAACCAATAATAATGTGATGTTAATGTTAAGTTTATCTATTTTTACATAGGAAATTAGCCTACAAATGTCCATTAAGATTACTTGCGATTCTTGAATCATTCAACTGACCTCCTCTATCTTATATCTCAAGCAAATGTGGACAACCAAGCAAATGATGAAAGATTCGTCACGTATACTTCTGATTCGTCACCATGTTGCAGATATTTAAACAAGCACATTTCAAATAGATGATTTAGATGACACACAAACTATAACTTCGGAAACCATCGATTCAAAATCTGTACTTCGACGTGTCATACCTGTGTTAGTTCCAAAGTCGTTCGGTATTTGAGCAGCATACTACCTTTTCTATTTCATTAGCTAGAATGCTAACTCTCATATCATAATATGCTAAAATGTAGCAAAACTTTCATGTCATTTCTGTTCGAACTGCGTATATGTTCTTTCCGATTTCTTTGCCGTCCTTTTGATGGGTTTGGGGTTATGAATGGTACAAAATTTTTACCATCGAAAAGAAATCAAGAAGCCGATTAACTCTGTTATGACTCTATCAGAAAATATACCAAATTAAAGACTGACTATATAGGTTGACTTATGTCACCTATTTTGAGTCCTCACGTAAAGTTGAAAGTGGCAACTTTGTGTTGGTGTTGTGATGCACTGTCACATATATGTTATAATATAGGAAAACGTTCATGTCATTTCTGTTTGAACTGTGCATATACAGTCCGACCTCTCTATCCGGACATGTAGTGACCTGTGCTAATGTGGATAAGGGATTTGGCACGATACGGGAGACTCAATGTTTAATACGCGCAGCTGCCGAAGAACGATCGCCAGTATCGTGCCTTGTTTTAATGACAAATTTTCTGTCCGTGTTCTTGCTGTGATTTGGGAGTAGTAAATGTCCTAATACATGTTAGAAGAAAATTAGATGTAAATGTATCTTCATTATGTTGAGAATAATATTCAATTCATGTGGGTTCGTCTAGGAATTTAGTTTGAGTTTGAAATTCCCCTTTTCCCCGTAATTATTAGATTGAAAAAAAAAAAATCACGCCGAGATCGCATCCGGATAATAGAGAGATCCGGATAAAGGGAGGCCGGATAGGAGAGGTCGGACTGTATGTAATTGACGATTTCTTTGCCGTTCTTTTAATAGGATTATGGTAATAATGAGCACAAACTTTTCATGATTGAAAAACACTCCAGAAACGTATTAATTCTTTTATTACGGAACATATATCAGTTAAAAGCATTACACATATTAATATAGAAAAACAAACATCATACATACAAGCGAGTCCACCGTTACGATAACACGAGATAACATTTCACTCCAGTCCAGTGATGAAGACAATACCGTGAGTGAATGGAATTCTATAAAATCATAATATCCTACTATTTGGTCTCACTTTATAATTGTTACGGTTTTAGCATCACATACATGTATCAATTTAACATGAGTTTGATATTCTGTCAAGTTCATACGTTATCTATGTAATCATGAAATACATGGTTTAGTAATGGATTCATTCTGATCTCACTGCGACAATTTGGTTATCAAGTATGAGAACTTGTAAGTTTATTACACACGGATGTATGCATTTTTTCTTGTATATGGTGATTACATCAACAGCGCAATCATTACTATTTTAACCGAGTGCTATTATCATTCATTTCAATTTCTGTCTTGCTCGTGTCACCCATCACCCTGTAACAGATTACTATAGTGACACTATAGTCTCCAAACTGCGTTTCATTTAAAATTATTACAGACCTATAATGCACAGCTCTTCAGTTTGTTTATTTGTGTGTTTGTTTGTTTGTTTTTTGTGTTGTTGTTGTTTTTTTGTTTGTTTGTTTTTTTTTGGGGGGGGGTTGTCAGTTGAGCTGTTAATACGCCGTAATCTGTTGTACATGTACACGGATGTAAGCACAGTTATTACCTTGGCTTAATCCTTGAAAGCATGAAATCTTAGAGGAAAAAGGAAAAATGTTAATAATAAGCTACTTGGTTGAATTTATACACTATATACAGCATCAAACTTTAAAGGTAGGGAATCCCATTTGCATGCCTTAAATGAAGAGTTGTATAAGTACAGTGGTATGTTGAAGAGAGTATCATTTTAGAAACTCCCATAAAGTATTGAAACTGGAAGGTAACATTTAGTACATTTTTATTGACCGTTAGATTTTGAATTGAATTTTTTTCGGGGCTCACCGTAAATTCCAGTACATTACTAGGCTACCTTTGCAGACCCATGCACTGCATGTGTGTCCATCATGTATATTTTGTGAAGAAAGTTCATCAAAACTTACAAACATTTCTGTAATATACATTCTTGCCACACACTCTATATGTTATTACATCAGCTCTTATACTTTTAGATTTGTGTTTATAGATTAAAAAATACAGAAGACTGCAACAAAAAGGCTAAGTGTGGCTGACACACAGAACTACTGAGTAGTTGAGTTTTGTGCATTATTCAAATTGTAGATAACTGTTGACTTCCAAATTTCTCAGCAGTGGCCTAAACAAGTCTCCTGAGGTTCATATTTAATGTTTTGCTACATTTTGGGAGGTCTGTACAAGGTACCCCCTACCTTTAAGATATCCATCAACACTATAATGATACATTAAAAAAAAAATCATCGCTATTTGAATCATTTTGTTTCTTTTGCAATTTTGTCTATCACTTTATTATAAAATGTCGTTCATAATCTTAATTTGCATATTGATTTCAGCAATAAAGTGAAAGATTTCAAAATAACAATCACAAAATAATATGTTATACTTTCTAAGAACTTGTAGATTATGTGCTGTTTTGGTATATACATTCTGTGAGAACCCACAGGCCCGAATTCACGAAGGTGGTACAAATGAAACCATGGTTTAAACCTTGGTTTCATTTGTACCACCTTCGTGAATTCGAATTCTTGGTTTCATTTGTACCACCTTCGTGAATTCGAATTCTTTCAAATAGCCACCTACATATCAGTGTAGTTCATATAGATTTCTTCCTGCATCGTTGGCTCTGACTCAACCCTAGAAGCTCCTCGTGTTTTATCCACCTGTGCATAGAGCTCCTCACACGGTGGCGGTTCTGATACCGAAATGTTACCTACTGTTTTGTTCACTGTCGCGTACATTTCCTCACAGGTTTGGGGAGTTGACGTAAAATTCTCCGGGTTCTGAATCTCAGTGTCGTGACAATCATTGAAGCTGTCCCCTTCTGTCATCTTAGGGCGAAGATCATTGGCGAAGTCTTTTTCAGGATTCGACAGACTATAATCTCCAGAGTCGAAAGCATCAGGACATCGCGGTTGCTTGTTGGTATCAGTGTCACTTTGTTGCTCCGGATTCAGTTGATAGTAGAAGACGTCTTCAGAAGACATGGCTTTTATGGCATCCTTGCTGGAACAGGGCTTACTATATTTTCTGTCAGGGTAGATCTTATGCTGTGAAGTTTGACCAATAGGTGACAGACCAGGGTTGCGACTTCCTGTTCTGTCGTCAGGGAAAGCATGATTGAGGCGATCGTACTCGCTTTCTGTAGGCATTTCGGATGAATCGTGAAATAACGACAGTGAATTGTGATAACTGTCATCAAACAAGCACGCTTTACCAGTGGATCTAATGCCACCATTCACCATCCCGTCCGATTTACAAAGGTCTACATCCTGGTAGTCATTATCATCTCCATAAGCACACGCTGGTTGGTCCAGCGATGTCTCCTGCAGGCCACAATATTCATTATCAGAAGGAATATTCATTGAGGTCAAAGAAGTTCCGATGCCGGTATTTATGTGACTTTCGTCGGGAACTGTACAAGGGAAGCCACGATTTATGCTGATAAAGGTAGAAAGCCCCTCGTCTATCTCTTCAGCATCTTGGTAGATGTGACTAGTGTGCCCGAGATGGCCCCCTCTGTCTCCGACGGTGTTGCCCAGAATATGAGGCAAAAAGCTACCAGCTGTTGTAGCATTGGTATTGGTAGCGTCCGACAAAACGGTATGATCCGTCGTGATTGGCTCTTGTACAGAAGTGTCGATGGGATTCATCTGAAGCTGCCCGCCATTTGGGTGAACATTTGGCTGATGCGAGGTTTGGGATCTCCAATGTCTGCAATTTAATGGGGAAATTGAATTTATGATTTTACGCATGTGACCGTGCATCGCAAAGCCACCAAAAAGTCGCCATACATGGATTTTTAGTTAAGAGTAGATTGTGGAAGAGCAGAATCTAAGATTTAAAATGAAATATACACGTCAGTGCAAACAGACTTGCCAAACCAATTTAAACAATGGAAAGACAGGCACACTTTGCAGAAGTGTGTACTCAAAAGAGAGGCTTTAAACTTTAGGGTCTATAGGCAAATGCGTAATTTCCCCCAGCTGTCTGCAATGAATGGAACAAAGAAAAAAGATATAAATTTCCATGAAAATTACAATTAAGTGGTTATTAAACTAAAAAGAAAGTTTGCTCATCATTAAAGTACGTTATGGCCAATATAAACTTCAAATGCAACATTAGTGTCATTTCAATTATTAGAGATGAAAACTGTTTGAAGGGTTTCTAGTGTTTTAAATCGGTAAATCTGAGAAAGCCTACATCAGACCGAAACAAAGTATTTGAAAAACTGCAAAAGAATCATGGTGCGCAATCACATAGTATAGTGTCGTTGTATCGACAACGCTTGACGCGTGACCATGTAGTTTAGCGTAATAAAGTCGGAAATCCTAGAGCTGACAAAAAGAGGTATGTTCATTTTGCCCTTTCTTCGTGTTCACCCGTGCCACTTTACTTTTGATTAGGTTCATTTCAATTTGAAGGTCTAGTAAGCTTGACTGCCTATTGTTATATCATTCGAGCCTTTCTCCCTGCACACTATTCAGACGACTGGTGAGAATTTTCAATAATTAAAGACTCGGTAGCACTGGAAAATGTGGGTGTCCGATTGAATCGGTCTTAATTCGCTGCCCACCGAGGCATATTCGAAACAACGAATAGTGCTCGTCAGCCAGTTGTTTTAGGGACGATTCTAGTCAAGATTTTTCTTCTCCCCTCCCCCCCCCCCTTTTTTTTTTTTTTTTTTTTTTTTTTAGGCTGAGTATGTACTTGCACATCAGTGATCAGTGATAAAACTGTGCACAATTTGTTACGGGGATTTTCGAATATACCCGAACCGGGCCCGCCTTTCGAATCCATGCATCCCCACGATACGGGGTCTTTAAAAGATGCAATTTTTATTTCAAAAAATAGATCAGCAAATTAAATCAAGATGAATGTCTTCTATTGTTTTAAAACAATACCACAAGGCTGACTCAATACTTGGACTTGGACTGGGAGAGATACTCATCTCGTATGATAAGCCTGCATTCACAAATTGGCAGTCTAACCACTCACACTCGCTTGACAGCCTCCAAAATTCAACTCCACATAATTTTGTCTTTGCTTGTTTTTCTGTGTTGTCCGTATCCTTTTCTCTAGTTTTTTGACTGTGTATACATAGGCGGCTCCTTGCCATTGATTTGGTGGTGGTTTTCGTAAAATATGTTGAAAAAAATACTGTATCAATGAAAGTTTTGGGCGACAGATGGAATAATAACATGATAAAATGTCTGGCGACCAGAAACTCGGGTTTTCGTGATAACAAGTCCACCCACCAATAGTTATGTAAGAAGAATACAAATCAGCAAACTTACTTCAACATTCATGTGCATTCAGTAATGTACACTCACTTCTGACTGAGGAATATGCTTTATTTGTTTCCTGGGTTGCATACAATGATTCCACACCCTAGATTTACAAACTAGTTTTCACAAAAATTCACACCCCCATTCCCTTACATCCCATATAATAGTTTGTATTAAAAAAAGTCACCTTTTCTTTTGATGTTTCCACCAAGCCATTATCATGGACAGTATGACAAGCACGGCGAAAACAACACCAAGAAGGATTCCCAGGATGTAAGCAATAAAATTCATCTCATAAAGTTCGGTATCTGGTTCGATATCTGGAAGATAAATCATTTAGTGAGTCCATCGTCACCTTAAAAATCAATGGAGGAAGAATTTGCTCTCGTAGTTTTTTTTTTCTCTCTTTTATGATGACTATAGGCAGAAATTACGTTTGTTTGTTTTTATAATCAGATCAAATCATTATGAAGAGAATTGGTTCTATTCTGTAACCTGGCAAGATTTCTCACTTTGCTGAATTATCGCAGTATACTAACATTGAAAAAAAAAATGTTCTTTGCTGTTGACGAGTGACTGTTAAGATAGCATGAGATGAGAGACTTCAGAAAATCAGATTATTCGTGCCCGGTTTGAAGTGTTGTACTCATAGAAGTTCACACACTTGACGGAAAGAGCATAGGGGAATTATTACACAAATTCGTATAAGCAGATTCTGAAGTGATTGCTGTAGTCGAAATGTTTATCACAACAGTTCCCAAGTCCCTGATTTACATTCAGGCAGAGCATTCAAACCTGACCAAAACTGTAAACGAATAAAGGATTAACAAAATTTTCTGTAAATGTTTACTTTGCATAGGCAGACGTAATGTACTTGATCGCTTTTGTAAGCCATATTCACGATTGGAGCTTTTTCAAGAAAATGCATTTCTGTTCGACCAACGCAATGTGTTCTGTGACAGTAACGATACTACGAAGACCTGATAAAATCGCCAGACATAATATGTTTTCTTCAGTCCCTGTTGAAAAAAAAAGCACATTACAACTTGCCATTTCTTCATGGACAATGGGTATTCTGACTTTTGAATATGCATCGTCTTTCTGTCTGTCTTGCTTTACTGTCTGCGACTTTCTTATTCTTATAATGTGTTCATTGTTTAGATATGAACTCAACTCACAAACTTTCATATAAAAAAAGAACTGGGCAAACGCTTTATTGATTCCAATGTTATTTTAGTATCAGAGTTTTTTGTCATCATAAATAAAGCAGTAGCACTTTCATACCTTGAATTTAAATTCAAATAAAATGATGTCGAATTTACCATGAATTGTCACCCGTGGTTCGCTTTTGCTATAAAAACATGTTAACCAAAGGATTACCCTAAAATGTAGATCAATTGCAGCAAAATAGTTTTCGGACGAAATTACTGCCAGTGAGAAGGGGAAAATGCAGTAAAAAAAAAAAACACTTGCTATATGGGTTGAATCAATTACTAAACTCACGTGACGAAGAAGTTACAGTAACTGTTGTCTCTCCAAATGACGTCAGAACTTGAATAGTCGGTCTATGCCCTGTGTATTTTAATCAAAACACAGGCAATACTGACAGTATATACTAGTACATGTTGATGGGAAATCTCCTAATCAGTTTATACTTTTTGTGACAGCACCTTTCTGTGCAATATTACAGTTTTCACACTTTCCAGATCGACAATACGTACATGCATATACAGAACAATTCTTGTATCTGTCAGATATCAGACTTATTTGCATGGTGATCAAAGTACAACAGTAACTGTTTGTAGTGTATGAGTGCTCACAAAAGAGAAGTCGGCATTTTATTGAATTCATGTGATTGTCTTTGTTTTCTAACATGTCTCAAATCAACCGTTGCAGTCAAATGAAATAATACCACATTAACGACAACTGAATTTCGAGGAAGATGAACATTTCTCTTTAACTAATATTTTTGATATTGATTGACACTATCTTTGACGTCATCTTTGCTGTTGTTGTCACGGTTTTTCAAAAGCGCTTAGAGGCTGGTCGAGATTGTGCTCCATGAGCATGCTATTATTATCTATTATAATTATCATAATCATAATCTTTAGGGCATTTGTTGTTACACAAAAATTTTGTTCATGCGGATATGATGAGGTATATAATTGCAAGCCTTGGTACTTACCATTAGACGTGTTTTGCATACTTTGTGTGGGCTTTATGCTGACGTTGACATCTTCCCACTCATCGTCTGTGAACAAAAGGCCCACACACAAAAATAGTGACAACCACATAAACAGAATTCGTCCCATAGCGTAGCATAAAGTGTCACTCAGAAACTTCACGGACTTAAAATGTTGTCTTATTGAAACGTAGTGATGAAAGCGCTGTAGTAATCTGTCATGAATCGCTTGTTAATGTTAAAAATACATTTCATCTCTTTTGGTATGTTTTCTAATAAAGGCCGGAAAATAGCCAGGGGCATTTTCAAAAACGCATCAGTCATTCTCATGAACATAAAAGACCGAGAAAAGACTAATCTTTCCCAATGGTTTACATGTTAGGGTATCAGAATCTGTGCATTACGAGTTGTATGATTTTAAGTTAATAAGTCTTGAATGATACAAACGCATTTGAGTTACTTAGTTCAATTGTTCCATCAGGCGTGGAAGTATTAATTCAATGTCGTTACAACCATCTGTCATTGTTCCACACTAATTGATGAGAGATTGGTTTGAAATACTGTGGTTATTCGAGATTAGGCAAGATTATACTGTAGGATGTATTTGCACGTCACACCGTTGGTCTCCTTTCTGGCTTCACGGCAAGACGGAGTTGAAGTGTTCCAAACAGGGAAGTAGGTCGACCGCCCTGGTAGTCCCATACACTGCATTGTCGCACTCCCGTTCACGACGAACTCTCTGCCACAAGCAAGAGTTATCTTGGACCCGAAGCGTGTGATATTCGAGTCCCAAAGACCGTTAGGCACAATCCCCGGATGATCACAAAACCCAACGGAGACTTTCAATGAATAAAGAAGGCAGGGATTAACTTGCCATAATCAATTATATATAATCCATGTTAATATGCAATCATGATAATAATCAAGGAAAATATATTACAATATATCTTTTTCCTGCAACATAATAATTCACTTGTTAGTCCCTTGGACCGACGCGACAATGAAGTTCCCGCGGATCTCAGGTCAGAAAGATCAGCACCCACACATACCCACACACACACACACACACTTTTATTACACGTAAAAGGAAAATGTATGACTCAATCTTATTTTTCCAAGCCATGTATAGAATCACTAAGAAATATGAATAATATACTTACCCATATATTATACATGATAATTAGTCCTTGTAGTTTCTGTAATCATAATGTATGGTGCCATCAACGAAGATAATAAAAAATCAGTGCTAATCAATTGATCAGTGAACACTTGAAAAGAACAATATTAAAAGACTCATGTATTATTTACTAGGGGTTTTGGAATAACTTCATATTTCAATTCAATTCAATTTCAATTCAATTTCAATTTATTCGGTAACTGTATGACACAACATAAAAAAATTGCACATTACTCTCTTAATTTCTAGGACTTAAATTTTAAATCTTTCTTACGACTTAAAATATTTTAAGTCTTTAAGACTTATTTTAGGTGGCTTCGATTAAAAGTTGAGTGTCGAAGCTGTTCGCAATCTAAATCTAACAAGGACTTAAACTTTCAGCCAATCAGATGACTTGTAAATGACGTCATGCGCTATCTTGAACCGCCTAAAACCGGAATTGGCGCTAATGCTTAAGAATGTGTTTGATAACTCTGGGACTCAGTAACCAAAGATAAAAGATGTTAAGATGTGCACTAACCGCCCTACATTTTTGGCGAGTTTGAGCCTTGCCGCTGTATACAGCGCAGTCCATCCCTGAAGCGCCAGTGCTACTCTCTAAAAAAAATCGAGTGAAAATTTTCACTCTAAAAAGAGTGAATACAAAAAAGAGTGAATTTCGAGTGAAATTGGAGTGAATTTTGAGTGAAAATGTTCATTTTCACTCATTTTGGAGTGACGTCAGGGATCACTCGAAGATTCTGGAGTGATCCCTGACGTCACTCCAAAATGAGTGAAAATGAGCATTTTCACTCAAAATTCACTCCAATTTCACTCGAAATTCACTCTTTTTTGTATTCACTCTTTTTAGAGTGAAAATTTTCACTCGATTTTTTTTTAGAGAGTAACGTTAGCTGTTCATGGCTAATTAGTAATGTGTCTATCCAAACATTGTAACAAGTTACATGAAGGCTAACGTTGTACTAGTATTGTGGGGGCTCTATTTTGGTGAAACTGCAAGTACAAGTGTAATAATACAGGGACTCTTATAAAGCGCCCATTCTACCTAATGATTTACGATGTTGGTGTCTTGACTGAAAGGTAAAGCTATGGGCATAACAGGCTACTGTAGCGTAGGCCTAACTGTCGTCTAACACTGAGTAACAGTAACAAGTTAGTGTCAGTTCACCCCTTCCTACACTCTGGTAAGGTTTAATTTATCAATTTCTACGTAGAAAGGCACAGTTCTAGGCCTTATCATGCCCTATGCTGTGATAAAATGTAGGGCATATGCTGTTAGATGGGTTTTATTTTTAACGTTGTGTTTAGGCCACCAATAGTACGTAGACCCTATATGGGCGCTACAATAGAACTGCGACCAGCCCAAACACAAAGCCCCCTGTGTGATGAGCGCCCCAGGGTTTAGGGCGCCAATGTTGCAATGCCAGTGCAGTGGCGTCAAGCTCTGAACTTTAAAAACTTCTATCGCATGGGCCATATTGGCTGACATCACCAATTTCTATTGACTCCCATATTAAAATAGGGGGTCTACAATTAATAAACAGTTTCTGTTCCACTGCATGACTAGGTCTACTGAGTCTGATGTCACAACGAACAATTACCTTTGGCGTGTGCACTCAACACTCTTACTATCAAGCGTGCATCATGTCACTCATTTTACTGGAATAATCAACTTCAATGCTACTTGCACTCGGCTGCGTACATGTGTATGTAATGTGAATGTGCTACTGATTTGCATTCCATGAAAATACTTCTACTATTATCACTACCACTCAGTAGTAGGCCTGGACACCTAGGCCTTATGGTTGCCATTTCTGCACTGAATTCAAGACTCTTTCTTGAACTAGTAAGTCTGTTAGAGTTATTGTTGAAGGCGTTGTATGAAACAAATAATGTATGGAATTAACTCGTGCAATGGAACAAGATTTCGCACCTGGATAAAGGTAATCTACTCCAGTCTTTCTCTTTGTAGCATAATCAATGTGGTGATCTGTGTTTGAGTAGAAGGATCTAGACTTAAAAATTCTACAGATCTACACTTCTGGCTGAGATGTATGCATTAAGCATCACATACACCAGTGAGAGAATGTAGTGAAGTTTTACAATATATGAGGCCTTTTTTATTTTTACTTTTAATATTTTTTAAGATAAAGGGAATGCAAATTACCTGTTATTTGTATAATTTGTACTCCAAGGAGTACTCTGTCAGGACTATCCCTTCTTGGTGTTTAGTATATGCAAGACATCCCTGGTATTTCTAAAAATTGATTTTAACGATAACATCTGAAACAAAAATCAGAGATATCGGTCTCATTTTTTCCTCCAGCATGAAATACAACCCTCGAGACCAATAAGAAATAATTAATTACATAAAAATCTAGAAGTGTGGCTATGACGACCGTTTATACCCCGAAGCATATTTGTTTTCTTCCTTTTTTTTTTTTGTCAAGCGTTTCTGTTTTTCATTTTCCACTTCCTTATCACTGATATTTCACAGTTTTTGTGTTTATTTTCAGATCAATGCGGACTTTGCCCAGTTGTACCGAGAAAAGTGCAGGAGATGGTGAACAGATGGGGGCCATTTTATGTCAATAGAATCTTGCACTTGCCAAGCGAAACCACCCTTAGTTGCAAGACATCGTAAGAAGATGTGAAGACATGGATGGAGACAGTAAGTCCTTCCGCCAATCCTCATAGATCTTGTGGCATTGATTATAATTACTGGAACAATTTCTGTCCAAAGTGTAAGAGTAAAACTTACTCATTTGTCTATGCTTCATTGCTATTACACATTTCAGGAAAGTGAATGTGCACGAGTTTGCTCTTCATAGACTGATATTGATAATAAGTCGAAAACTGAATGTTAGGGATTGTCAGAGCTGATACAATACGTCATATCTAATATGTTAAAGGGAATGGGTGAAATACTTAAAGTTGAAAAAAAAATTGTATTGTGTTCCATTCTATAGGAATTTTGTGGAATGTCACTACTTGCAGCGATGCTTCACAGACCCAACATCCCCATGTAGAAGAAAGGGAGAGGACCTCTCATGCTCCCGAGGGATGCCCAGCAGTACCTGGTGCAGAATGACTATGTGCCTGTAAGTACAGTATATGCTTAATGTTTATAGACTTGAAATCAGTTCATGATCAAATCACTGAGCTTCCAATTTTGAGAATTATCAATATGCATGTTTCATTGGGCTTTTAAGTACCAGCTCATGTTTAGAGAAGAATATTTGAGCATCGTATCTTACAAAGCAAGACTCGTGTAGAATCTGCATGTACTCAGTAACAGGTGGAATTTAAAAATCTGAATTTCTCATGCTGTCGTGAGAAATGCAAAGTTTTCTTCTCTGATATATCAGTGTTTTTGAAGCGATTCTTCTCAAACAAACTTTAGAACATTCAGCAATGAGTATTGTGAAGGGGTATCTACCGTGTTTTGACAGTTTTCTTTTAAATTCATTAAATTACGGATTAAAAATGCATGCTGACTTCTATTGATTTGTAATAATATGTACATCAAATATCTTATGAGTCTGGAACATGTAAATATCAAGTAGGCCCCACCCCGATGATGGCAAAAAGTAATCTGATTTCTGGGAATTTTTTTCAAGGCTTTGAGGTTTACCAGATCAGTGAGACAAAATGTTTTAAAATAATATGTTCCGATATATATCAGAAATATTTACTTGTACATCACAAACTAAAAGTTATGTGATGAATATGTTATTAGTACATTGTATTTAAGATCAATATGTAAAATTATATTTTAAGATTTTTTTCCCTCCAGAGTGCCCTCTCACTGAGAACTTAACTTCCCTCTATGTGATGCAAAGTTTATTTGATAATAATTGCAGCCTTTGTCATTTGCTCAAACGATTCAAGTGAAATTTAGTTCGAAATATCAGTACTGCTATACATGTTTAATCTCTTTTCAGGTAGGAACCAATGTTCATGGCATTGCTGATGCAGAGACTCCCACCCCAGCCTCAAGCATCTTCTGATCTGGAGATTCTCCCACCTGAAAGCCCTTACAAACGGGAAACGCCAAGTTGATCCGCGCGAAACGTATACATCACGAGCGAGAAGCGCAAAGTTCAGTGATGCTAAAGATGCCACCTTCAGCCAGCCCTGCTTAGTCAGATAAGGGAGTGACTAGACGTACATCCAGTATTTTCTCATCCTGGACAAGACTATACTAAGTCCAGGCTGGAGATGACCGGAAGCAAGAATTTGACAGACTCTTTAAAGCCCACTGTGTCTTCATTGTCAAATATGCTTGGGTGCTTGAAGCATTCTTTGATTTTGTGGCGGCATATTCATGTACTGCTACAATCCTGAGTGAGGGCTTCGTTCTGGGCATTAGCCACGAACTTCAAGAACACGTCAGTGTATGATGCTAGTAAGATTTTCCGACATTGTGCCACAAACCCATGCACACAAGAAGCATATCTGACTTGCCCTGATGTGCAGCAAAGTTTTCTTAATTTTCGGTGAATTCTTAAATCAAAGTAACACAGGTAAAATGCTGCAATGTTTCCTTTGAAGATACTATCATGCATAATGTTTGACTCATGGATATTGAGTTATGTTATGTGTGCCTCACTTTTCCATTTATATTGAGCTACAAATCCATGCACACAAGAAGCATGTCTGTCATGCCCTGGTTGTAGTAAAGTTTCCTTGTAATTTTTTTGTGTGTGCATTTTTAAATGAAAATAACACAATAAGGAAAGTTAATGCCGCAATGTTTCCTTTAGAGGTGCTATCATGTATGTGTGTGCCTCACTTTTGCATTTGCATTGCTACGTGAACATTTAAACAATATTTCAAGTTTTTATACATGTCCAGTTTCAATTTATTTATTGTTCATCTTTGGCTTGTTTTCTGTATATTATGTCTGGTTGATGATGAAAAAAAAAAGTAATGCCAGATCCGCATTGATTTAAATTGAAAGAAGAAAGTTTAAGTTCCCCTGAACAATTTTGTAATTATTCAACGATTACCTAATTTTCATCACTCCCACAGTGTTGTTGAGCCATTGTCCATCACATTTATTGAGCGCTGATTTGTTGCTATTTTCATTATGACATTGTGGCTAAACACTTTAATATGAAACTCTCTATTTATAAAGAAATAAACTTTGGTTTTCCAGCCAAAGTATGTGCTTGAACCCACGAGGAAGGATAGATCCAGCGCAGATGGGCACCTTAAACAAATTTAGAGCATTTGACTTGAAATTTGGCACACATGACCGCTATGGTATATAGATATGGAAACAATGTGGTGAGCAATGCGTTGCCATGGTAACAGCTTTTTTTTTAAACCAAAAAACATACAAAAATATTGTGGATTCAGCTAACTTCCTTTAGTCTTCGAGCATTTAGCTAGAAATTTGGCACAAAAGACCACTGTGGTATGTAGATGTGTAAACGTATTCTTTCGTAAGTGTCGATCAATGTGTTGCCATGGTAACGGCATATTTTGAATGAAAATCATACAAAAATATTGTGGATTCAGTTAACTCCCTCACTCTTTGAGTAATTGGCTTGACATTTGGCACATGCAACAACTTTAGCATATAGATGTGCAAACTTAATCTTTCATCAACGGTGAACAATGCGTTGCCATGGTAACAGCATCTTTTCACTAAAATGCATACAAAGATATTGTGGATTCATGTAACAACCTCAGTCTTTGAGCATTTAGCTTGAAATTTGGCACACCTGACCACTATGGTACGTACATGTGCAAACTTAACCTTTCGTCATTGTTGATCATTGTGTTGCCATGGTAACAACATAGTTTGAATGAAAATCATACAAAAATATTTTGGATTCAGGTAACTCCCTCAGTCTTTGAGCATTTGGCTTGAAATTTGGCACATGCAACCATTGTAGTTCAGAAATATGCAAACTTCATATTTCATCATTAAACAATCTGTTGCCATGGTAACGGTGCATTTTCCATGAAAATCATACAAACATTTCGATTCTCCTGTCTCTGTTTAGAGCATTTTGGCTTCAAATTTGGCACATGTTACCTCTACATTACCTAGATGTGCAAAAAATCTTTTGTCAGTGTGGAAAATGTGTTGCCACATCGTGGTAACAGTATATTTTGCATGAAAATGATACACTAATGTGAATTCAACTAAACCCCTCACCCTTTTAGCATTTAGCTTGAAATTTGGCACATATGACGGCTATGATATAGGGCCTATAGTTGTGCAAACTTCATTTTTTTCTTAATGTCCAACATTGTGTTGCCATGGTTACACAATTTTTAGTAAAAACCATAGAAATCGTCAGTTTATCTTGCTCACTCAGTTTTTGAGCAATTGATTTGAGAGGTGGAACAGTGCATTGCCATGGTATTTTTTTTCTTTATTAAAAAGTAAGAAAAAATAATCCTGGTTGAGCTAATTCCCTCAATTGTGGGTGGGGGTATATTAATCACAATGAGTGATAATTCTAGTTAAAAATTCAGATTGCATCACTTCAACATAGTGCTTTGTTACGAGATATGACATCAAAGTAATTAAGAAACTAGTGGTCCATCTCACTTGAACAGTCTCTTGAGATGGTTCCCTGTCATCAGTTGAGATTGATTCTTAAATATCAATAGATTAAGCAGGAATTTGTATATTCTTTTGTCAAACATTTTGTCTACCAAAATGCAGTATGGAAATGTACTTATGTAAATCCATTTCAGACAATCGATATTCAAGGAATTTTAGAAGTAAGTTTAGAATGTTAACTGTTATTTGAGCTTCTTAATGTTTTAAGGTGAATTTACTTCAGAGTTTACATAGATCTTGCTCCCTACTGTTATATGTAATACAGTTTGGATTCAATTGTAAATTTTCCCTACGGAATAGTGGAAAAATTAGGGAAGTCTGGTAAGAAATAAGGAAATGTAACACGTTTTCAGAAAACATTTCTTGACTAGTCCGTATGAATATGCAAATACATGCAGGTGAAAAGTGTAAAAATTTTGAAGGAATGACATCATCAATTCCCTCATTTGGACGTTCATAAAGACTGGACAAGATCTGTTTTCTGGAAATGTGTGAAATTGAAAAGAGGCATATCTTCCTTATTTCGTAGCTGATTTTCATAGTCTTTACACCATTCTGTGTAGGGAAATTTCTTCTCTTTTCTAATTTGATTACACTAATTTTGGCCTTTACTTCCCTCTTGATTAAATTTATACTATGCATCATTCCAAAAAGTCAAATAATTCTTTAAATTGCATGCATGGGACGTAAAAAGCGTGTAAATCTAAACGTCAACTTAATGGAGGCTGTATTGTTTATTACACAGCATCATTTCTAAAATTTAAGTTATTAGAATTCATATATAATCTTACATTTGTTCATAGTTTCCATCTTACGACTTAACGATGCTCACCAGGGAAAGAAATACATAAAATGAAAGTGAATCAAGTCGTATGGAGTCATCTTGCAAGATTTTAAAAAAAAAAAGTGAAAAAAGTAATCTATTTGGCAATGAAGGTTCCAGTCGTCTAGTAACTTGTTTACAGAACACAGTGAAAGAAGCATCAGTAACATGAATGTGAAGATGTGACCATCTGAGACTATTGCAAAATATGCTCTGTTTTCATCATGTCGTATTTCATTTTTTTCTGGAGCCTACATGTGTATGACAATCATCTCTATATTTTGTAACTTATCGATGTTTGTGAAAAATGCATCAGTTTGATTTTGTTAAAATAAGTAGACCTTTACATGTGAAGAAAGTGCATCAATTGGCTGTCATTTTCAGTAGTCTGAGTTTAAATCCATGATGGATTTATTTGAAATAAATCCAAGGAAGGCTTAAAATAAGTCTTTTATCGTTTAAATCCAAGCTGGATTTATTCTAAAAACAAGTCTAAGAAAGATTTAAATGTAATCTAATAAGAATTAAAAAATAAATCCTATAGACTTGAAATTTAAGTCGAACATAGACTTAAATTGTTAAATCCTAGCTAAGACTTACTTTTAAGTCCTAAGGTTTTGTCCGTATGTACAGTCCGCTAGGACTTAAAGAAATAAATCCTTAGGACTTAAAAATAAATCCTAGAAATTAAGAGAGTATAAAAGACATAACATTCAAAGGCCGGGACCCCTTGTAAGCAACTAATGCTTGTTATGGGGCCCCTTTGCAGCAATCAAACAATCAATACCAAAAATGCAATTAAGCATGTATATCGAAATTTCTGTCATAAGTAGTAAATTAAAAAAATACAGAATTACGTTACAATATACACATAGACATACGCAAGCATACACTCAGTAAAAAATGCAATGCAAGAGATTGGTGAGAGGGTGAAGAAACGAAGATAAAGAAAGAAGAAAAAGTACAGCTGTTGAAGTCTACTCAGTCAAGGATGATAATTTTTTAAATGTAATACGTTTGAATAGGGTTCTGAAACGAGTAAGTGTAGTACTGGATTTAAGATCAGAAAAAATTAAATTCCATTCATGCGCCCCTGTGAATCGAATAAAATGAGATCTTGTTGTTAAGCGACAACTTGGAACTCGAAGATTATCTTTAAAACGGGTTGAGTATGCACGGAATGACGAATTTGTTGTAAACATGTTTTGAAAAATGGAAGTTAGTGTCCCTTTATGATACTTAAACATGAATACCAATACATTAAGTTTCACAAGTTCAAATATAGGAATGATTTTATTTTTAATGAAAAGAGGTAGACTCGGTCTTCGAAAATCACTTTTTGTTACAAGCCGAACCGCACGTTTTTGGAATCTGAACAGTTTGTCAATATGAACTTTGTATGTCTTGCCCCAAATTTCACAGCAATAATTAAGGTGAGGTAATATTAAAGCATTGTAAATAGAAAGCAATATTTTTCTTGGTAAAAAAGACTTAAGTTTAGATAGAATTCCTATACTTCTCGATATTTTAGCGGTGATGCTTGTAATGTGACACTTGCAATCGAGAGACTCATGGATTAAAATACCTAAAAAATTTATTGATTCAGTTCTATCTATAACAACACTTTCTATTTGTATTGGAGAAAGATTTTGTGGTATTTTCTTTCTCTTGGAATGGAACAAGACATACTTTGTTTTCTTAAAATTCAAAAAAAAATTATTGCATTAAACCACTCATTTAACATACAAAGTTCTTTATTCAATGTAAGTACAAGTGAAGTAACATTTTCATGAGAGTAAAATACCACAGTATCATCTGCAAAATGTTTGAACAATTAATTATGTCATTTACATATACAAGGAATAAAAGGGGCCCAAATACAGAACCTTGCGGTACGCCAAGAGTTACATCTAATTGAGTGGATTCGACACCATCGACCACCACATACTGCCGTCTATTTGATAAATAACTACCAAACCGTTGTAGAGGTAAACCTCTTATTCCATAGAGATGTAGTTTCGTTAGCAGGATGTGGTGGTCGATGGTGTCGAACGCCTTTGAGAGATCCATAAATACACCACAGCAATAGTTACCTTTGTCAATTTCTTGAAGAATGTAGTCAGTAAAACAAATAACACTGTGTGAAGTAGAATAATTTTTACGAAAACCGAATTGCTCAGAAATTAATATATTATTTTTAGTGAGGAACTCGTAGAGCCTGTCATACATAAGTCTTTCTAGAAGTTTAGAAAAAATTGAAAGAAGAGCAACAGGTCTATAATTATCAATATATTTTGGATCATCTTGTTTATGCAAAGGTACAATCTTCGCTGTCTTTAATTTTTCGGGTATAAAGCCAGTGCTTAAAGATTTATTACAAATATCGCATAAGGGGTCAACTATGTAATGTATACAATCCTTGACAACACGAGGGGATATATCATCAGGCCCACTTGCCTTTAAAATTTTTTTAGAAGAAGACAATTTTAACAATTCATAAATAGTAGTGGGTTTAACAAAGAATGATTCAGCGTTCTCACATGAAACAAACTCTTGGAATGAATGTGATGGGCTGCATACCAATTTTGACAACTTTTGGCCAACATGAATGAAATAAGAGTTAAATTGATTCACAATATCTTGCTTTGAGGAAAACTTACAATTATCAAAATACATATTGTTTGGCATTAAATTATGTTTTTTCTTACCTAAAATACTATTTATATGACACCATGTTTTCTTTAAGTCATCTTTTACTGACGAGAACAATTCATTATTATATCTATATTTAGAATAACGAATGGTGTTTGTAAGTTTGTTTTTATAATCTTTAAAAGCAGTCTTATGTTTTGTATCTGGATTCTTTAAACTTGTTTTATATAATCTGTTTTTACGATTTATAGATTTAAGAATGCCTTTAGTAATCCAAGGTTTCTTACATTTATCCACCTTATTCACATGAATAATCTTAAAAGGAAAACAAACATCATATATATCATAATTTTTTTCAAAAATGTGTTATAACACTCGTCAACATATGTACATTCTTTTACACTTGACCAATCGACATTTTTTAATTTCTCACGAAATGACAAAAGGTTTATATCATTAATAATTCTTTTACGTACTTCTTTTTTCTTTGAAATGTTATGTTTAATACTCATTCTATTTTTTACTATGCCAAATACCGGAAAGTGTTCAGAAAGGTCATCATAGATGATTCCACTGTAAGAATTTTTTTTCAGGGGTGTTAGAATATATGTTGTCAATTAAAGAGGCTCTATTTGCTGAGATGCGATTTGGTTTTGTGATCATTGGAAAAAAATGAAAAGAATACATCATGTCTAGGTATTCATTTGTTTTGTGATGGGAACCAGAATTTAGTAAATCGATATTGAAGTCGCCCAGGAGATAGATTTCTTTCTTTTCATTTTCCAGTATTTAAAAAATATCGTTAATTATGGAAGTAAAATCTGATATGTCAGTGTTTGGTGGACGATAAATACATGCAACAACAATAGATTTGTCATTAAGGCTAACTTCTATAAAGAGCATTTCATAATTGTTTGATATACATGATAAGTCGGTTCGTAATACAAACTGATATTCATTTCTTACATACATCAATTAGTGAGCTCCATCTCAGAATCAATGACAAGTTGCGTTCTCATTTCAACTTTAACAGACTTGCACAGATTAGGAATTTCCCATTAGGTTCCTGAGGTCGTCTTTGCTCTTAATGGCGATCCTTCTCTCCCCCTGTTTAAGCAGTGCATAGATTCGGCCATCTTGGGTCCAAGCGACCTTTACAGCTTCTGATGATTTGACTGCCCAGAAAAGCTCACTTCTCGTTTTGGTGAGGCTTTTATGAATGAAAACAGGGGTCCCTTGGCTATTCCGGAGCACTTTCCTTGCCCGGGAGATTCTGTCACGAGAGTTGTAGTTCGCAAATTTAGCTATGATCCCCCTGGGTTTTCCTCCGTTTCGGCGTCCTAGTCTGTGGCTCCTATCAAGATCTTTACAATCAACTTGTAGATTCATCTTTTCCCTGCATAGCTTTATAATAGTTTCATCAGTATTTTCTCCTTCTGTCTCGGGTATTCCATGAAAAATTATGCAATTTCTCCTAGAATATTGTTCTGCTTCCTCATTTTGTCGGCTCACTGCTTTAAGTTTGTTTTCGAGAACAGCAATTCGGTCGTCACGTAGCTTTAACTCATGTTCGAGAGTTGCGTTAAAAGATTCAGCCACTTTATCAGTTATGATTGGTGTTAGTTCAGAAATTACTGCTTCTTTGATGGCACTCACCAGTTTATTAATAGTTTTGTCGTCTTCGATGGCTTTGTGTAATTCCTCGCGTACGGTGCTCGTCAGGCACTGGGTCGCCGGGTTTTCCGTTTGTAGTTTTGTAATCTGTCCGCGAGTCGGCATGGTATCCGCAGAGCATTAATTCAACTTGTGTTACAAAAATAAGTAAAATCCGATGTCCAGGATCATGAACTGATCAAATCAGAGATATGTACACGTAGATGACTATAGTGATACTCGTAAGGAAAAAAGTTACACGGAGAATGATGTGCAAAATTGGTAACTAGGCGAAGTAGCAAGCATAAAAGAGGAGCTCACGCAAAAACACGTCCGTTCATGACCACGGTCCACACAAACATCATTTAATGCCATCAGTGAGGAAAAATTTGTGCTTTTATGATGATCACTGAAGAAGTAGCAAATACAGTAGCCACCGAATATATATATATATATATATATATATATATATATAAGATCATTTTTGATAAGTTATAAACATTTCGAAGTAATGTGGACATTACAGATTTTAACTATCAGGACCAATTAACACCTACTACGTTTACTGATGTTTGGCTGCATGCATTTCACTCTCTGTAAAAAAAAAAAAAGATACTTCTGATACTCACGGTTGAATGAATAAAATTGGTCGGATTCAAGCTGTGTCCTGAGAGGACATGTCCAATTGTGGGAAAAGCTTCCGCCAGAAAGGACGTTTGTATACACTTCCGACTGTAAACATATGCATCCCTCTTGATGCATGACAGCAAGGTTATTATCTACGAGGTTTTCCAAACAGGCAGATATACACTCTTCGTCCGAATGAAGGCCAAATCCAAAGTTTGAAACGGCCTGAAATTCCTGTTGGTTATCCTTGTAGCATCCGAGAAATCCGGGTTCTACGCAGTTTCAAAATATGATGATGAAAACCAGCAAGTGCGGCTTTTATAATATCATCCTTATTATTTTTCATGCAGGTGTCAATAACTTTACATGATTAAAATAGAGATAGAAAACATACAGTCAATGGAAATAAAGAGCATATTCAATTTAAGGAACAGGGAATCATCCAACAAAGGGGATTTTGTAACTGCATACTGGCATAATGATAAGGGTTTTTTCTCACAGTTTAAACAAAATCAAGTTCATGATATGTGTACGTAAACGTGTTTGATTATATTGCGAAATATATATATTTACATTTTTTTTTTGGGGGGGGGGGAGGGTGGAATCATTTCTTTATTCAAGGAATTATATAACATACATAACCAGGTCAATTATTTAGATAACTGCAGGTAAACATCGAAACTTACAAATCACAATTGTAAGAACATATAATACAGATAACATCCGTGAAAATAATGCGCCGATTTCAACAATATAATATTTAACACTAACAATCATTATACAATTATATCAATTCCATAAACCAAATATATATTCATACAAACATGGAGACTTTAAAACGTTTCAAGGAGGATTAAAGATTAAGGATCTCCATGTGAGGTTTTCTTTCTCAAACAGTAACTCTGAAAATTGTGTCTCTATCTTTTCCTTCCAATATTTTGCAACATCAACTTCGAGTGCCAATGGTACCCTACAACTCGAATCTCCGGACGTAATCCTCTGAAAGTCTTGAATATTGTGATTCTTTTTTTTTTCTCGATCTTTTCGATTTCTTTTTCAAAACACGAGCCAAAAGTGTGTTCACATGTAAAGAGTGTATACGCATGATTATTCATGGATTCTGTATACGGTATGTCTTACCTCGGCATTTGAGCCTAACAGCTCTGTTTGAAGAACACTCGGTGGTTGTCGATAAGCATTCATCCAAACGTAGAGATCCTGTACATTGGTATCGAGGACAATTGAGCTATGCAATAGTTTCTTAATTTAGAGCTCACGATTTATTCAAAGTGATGAAATTCTTGCGTAGAGTTGTTTTTATTGCAACTGATTGACAAATGTGCTATTGCCCTATAATGTACATTGACGTAAATATATGCACGGAATTAATCAGTTTTTAGTAGTAGCCACGAAAGAAATCATGGGCATACATACTTGGGCAGGATTTGAAGTTACGACCTTCTGATCACCGTACAGGCGTCTTATCCACTAGACCACTGAGCTTCCGCCCGCCAGTTAGTGCTGGTTTTATTACTTATAGCATGCGGTGGCTACTGCGTATTTTTTCAAATCAATGAAATTCTTGAGTTTTTGTTTTGTTTTGGTTTGTTTTGCTTTGTTTTGTTTTGTTTGTTTGTTTGTTTGTTTGTTGTTGTTGTTGTTTTTTGGGGGGGCGACTGATTGACACACATCGACGTGAATATCGTGGCTGCTACTTAACACTGATTCATTAAGTAGTTATCAACGTTTATGTCAGTCAGGTTCCAGAACTCACGATGTTACTAAGAGTCAGCAAGAAATGACCCATGTAATAAAAGAAATCAAGTTATGACAATGAAAATAGATTGCACTATTCGGCAAATATTGAGTGATGAATTTACCATGTGATTTTAATCGAAATAATCGTGATCTTTCAGTGAGGTATATTGTACACTCGAGTACGCATCGAGACCGAGTACTACGAGTATTAATTTCATTGTCAAATTCTGTAGTCACCGTTCGAACACGATAGGCGTTCAACCCTCCTCCCTGCTGCTGTATGATTACTGGTCAAAATCTGACCAGAGAACTCCTTTGCCGCTGGAAAGCCGAGCTCCTCACAGACTAGCTTTGCAGTTGCGTTGGTAAATCCATCAAAGCAGACATAGTTGTCTGATCCGGTGACTAGTAGGCCGTCCAGGTGAGAGGGTCCATCAACCAGCTTCACCGACGGTGTTCCTTGAAGATTGATGAACAGTAGTTTCATGCTCTATTGCTTCAGTTTATTGGTATAGTACTGAATGGAATGCTCCATTCAAACATGGTATGAGTATTGAACGAACACTTATTGTATTTAATGAGCACAACGTGTTGCAGGGTATTAGAGATAACACGGAGAATGATGATTACGCGTTTTGTTATGGAAAGTCATTGAATGAAATTCTCTCTACCATGCCTACTTTGCCAAATGTTTTATTTACATCAATTCATTAAAAGAGTCGTCATTGTCAATTTTATTTTGGATATAATCAATGCCGCTGAACTTTACCCCGGGGAAGCTGTGCGTGTAACCTGATAATGCTAATCGGAAATGAAAGAACACACCAATGAATATTATGATTATATAGTGTAATAGCTGAAGACATGCTTATGGTACACAAAATGCCTATTTGTCCAGATAGAATGTCAACACAAAGAATGTCTTACAGAAAACTTTTTGCCAGGTCTCTAGATCTGTCAGCAAAGCTATAATACAAAATTAATTCATGCAAATGACGTGTTTTGTAAGTCACACTCTATTCTTACTGCATCCACTCTGCAAAGTGGCAAATGGATGCCTGAATACAAAACCTTGTCCCCTTTACGCGACTTGAATTTTATAAAACCTAGGAGGATCAAGAGGAGGAGTCCAACAGTCAAATTCCCTTGTTTAACCCATGTCTATATGCAGGCATTAAAGAAGAAATTTATAGGAAATAATATCATATAAATTGACTGTTTTCCATCATTTAATGTTATTTTGATTAATTTCTAACATAAATCATGCAATAAAGTTGTCTCTGCTTTGAATATAAGAATCTTTATTTTTACCAAATTTGAGCACTGGAAAAAGTTCGATGCGGCTACGAAAAGTTCCAAATCTGTGACGTCACCACGTGTGTATGCAACCCAGTGGGATTTACGTATCTATAGGCAAACTGTGCGCACTGTTCAGGAAATTGGTGTGTAATTAATTTTGTTGTCAATCTAGAATAAATCGTCCGCCAAAACTATATATTCACGTCGTGAAATTGTTTGTTTGTTTGTGTTCATTGGAATCATATTTTACACCCATAGATTTACGGAAAACGAAGTCTTAAAAGCACAAAACCTATCGTCAGCTCAAGATTCACGATTGCCGTGATCAGCTGTTCCTTCGTACAACAACAATTTGCTGTTATTATTGACACAACAAATCGATCATTGTGGGGGAATTGCGTATAGCTGAGGTATACATACTCATGAAGGATGATAACTAAGTCAAAGGGCTGTAATTGATTGGAAATCATTTTTACACCCATAAATTTACGGAAATACGTTTGAAAAGCACAAAACCTACCGTAATCAGCTCAAGATTCGCGATTGCCGTGATCAGGTGTACGCACAACAGTACCAGCAGAATCGGCAGTGAAGAGGTATTCCTTGATGCCGTGATTTCAGCTTGATTCTTCTTCGAAATGGCATGATGAAGGTTTGTTAGATAAATGTGACCTTCTTTTTCTCTTGTGTGTTGGTTTAAATTCTAATTTCTACCTCAACTTGCTAAAAAAAAACAGTCTAGCAAAGCGGGAAACTGCAACATTTCCGTGCTGCATGAGCAGCAGTCACGATACACTGCAAGCATGCATCGCTGCTGCAGCGATCCCCATAGTATAACACGTAGGTTGCTTGTAAACAAGGGGGTCCTTGGCGCAGTTGACCAATCGTGAACACGTATTTCGATCACTTGTCTTGGTAAGCAACAAGGCTGTTTACGCGATGTTTCAGACGAATCTATGAATGAAAGTGAGTAGCATGACATCATGCCATGACCATACTTGGAATAAGCAGAGGTAGAGCTTTCTGTAGGTACCAAATGTGTCAGGGTTCAACGCAGAATATCTAAGACACGATCGCCAAAAGAACAGTCATTTTCGCCGTAAGCGAAGGCGATTTGGTCTTTAGACGTAAGATTTTGGCCAACATTTGAGATTGACATCCCACTTTTCTCTTCAAAATTCCACATTTTGTAGGTTGTGTTTCGAAATGTTGTTGATATCAATCAGAAACTAGAAAATTTCCCCTACAACGTGATACCAAAATGTCAATTTGGTCCCTAAGATAGGTCATTTTTTGACCTCTTTCGGGCTGTAGCGCGAAATCACATTTGCCAAGAAGTTTCAGGTTTTGCCAGAGCGGGTCTCATATAGACGTACGGCAAATCAGCTCATACACATTAGGTGACGTCGCTCAAATCCGATGTTTCTTGTAGCGAACGGAGCTACGTGGTCATGGAAATTGGGTGTTTTTCAATCTCAAAACAGTTTGGGGGTAAAGTTACATCGTCTAAAAGATATCCAGTTTTGTTAACTAGCTTCTTAGCTTTCCGTAGATATCAAACTTGTCATATTTCTAGATTCTCTATAAATTTCTGCTTTAAAGTAAAAGTCGAAGTATGTTCCAAGCTGGATATACCTCACCCGGATCTAGGGCAAATACCCCCTGGGCACTTACCCCGGACCCTTCCCCTGACCCTAACCCCAATCCTAATCCTGAACCTAATCCTAACCCTAATCCAAACTCTAACCCTAAATCCATACCCTAACCCTAATCTTTACTCTAACCCTATCACTAACCAGTATTTAGCCTGGGGGGGGGGGGGTAATTATCCTCGGGGGTAATGGCCCTGATACACCTCAGCCACCGGCCACCATCTCTCTATGGAAGATATTTGCTTTAATGATAGTAATAACTTTTCGTCATCCCTTGGTATAAAAATGAGCGACACACAATGGTATAAAGACCAGGGAATGCGCTAACTTCCAGGCAATTACTTAACATACCAATCTATAAAGAACTGTACTTGGAGACTATGCCATATTAGTTGAATTTGTCGGAATTAAGCGGAAAAGTGATGAAATCGGTTTTCAAACACTCGTCTTTCACAACACACACAGCTTTGATCTATACTTTTGCGCATATTTCTGGACGGAATTTACTTTCGTATCATACGTTTTATCATAAAGGCGAAATCTCATTTCAGTTAATGAATAATAAGCAATATATCTCCTACAATATTCTAGAGTTCGAAATGAATCTTAATTGAGATTGCTCAGAAAGATAGTGCTTTCAAACTTCTGACACTAAAGACATAAGCATGACATTATTCATGTGAACTGGTCTTGTGCCTCTATAGGAAACTAACAGCTGCTTTGATCTATTAGCCAGGTGGAAATCCAACCTCCCTGGTAAAAACATTTTTACAATCAGTTGCAATAAAAACATTTTTTTTAAACCGTTTTCAAAGTCGTGAACACAGGCTGCTATTGTGGATTAATATTGAATAATATTTATATTGCAAGCAATTCATGAGAAATATTATTCTCTCTGCAATAGTTTTCACTGAAGTAGGCACAGATACTATAAATGCATAAAGTCAAAAATACAGTTCACGTAGCCACCTGACCAAGGAAGAACTTTACAAAGGGAAATAGCCACTGCTATGACGGTCTCAAATCCCTTCAAAGTGTGCACAGAACACTACGAACCCGAAGATTTCCGTCCTTCTTAACACACCCAATGTACATAATTATTCCGAATACGCATTTCAGACTTGGGGGGGGGGGGAATACCATCGTATCATTTGGATAAGTGACAAAAACGACAAGACATTATTATATCTATCGACCTGTTCGGTTTGGCCCCTGTTTTCCATGTTAATATCTGTTTCGACCATAACCGGTAAGCTACGGGATGCCTACCTATAGTTGATTTATGCATTGACGTTTATAGCGATGCATCTAGATCACTGCGTACAAACAATCGAATAATCTTTTCTTCTCATTGTGGAATCTCGCCAGTTACTGCTGACATAAGTTACAGTGTTTGGATCCCTGAGCAAGTCTTTGCTGAATGAAAGTTCAATGTGACACACACACACACACACACACACAAAATCAAATTCCATGAAAAGAATAAGAGAAAAGAGAAAGTAATTTGCGACAGTAGTGAAAATCACATGCAGAATATATAGATATTCATATTTATATACTCATGCAAATAAGGCACTATAACTATACACAGTACTTACCCCCGTAACAAGTCACGTTGATCTTGAATTTGACTGGGTAGGTATATATATACTAAGTACTGTATCCATAGCTTCACTCGATGGGTAAGAGATAAAGTGGAGGAAAGTTGGTTTTGACTGAGAATTGGGAAAGAAGTCTTCGTGTTTGATATTTCATCGATAATATTGAATATCGTCACTCTGTTGTTAATGGACTCCAGGGTAGACACAATTCGCCATCCAAGAGGTGCCCGTAGAATCCAACTATTACCATTTTTAACGCAGCTTCTGTCACACCATATCTCACGTTCCAGTGGCTTTCCCGAACAGTTTAAAGGAAATTCAGCTGGAGATTAAAAAACAACAACGCAATGATAAACAGATCTTGTGGTATTTTGTTTTGTAAAAAAAGAGAGAAAAGCACAATGAAAATATTTATAGGAATAAGGATACTGTATTCAGCAAAAGCTTCAAAAACAATCTACCCCACTTTCTATTTCTAGTGGTTCTTTCGTCTTTTTAGATGTCATAAGACAAAAATGTTGTAGACTTTAACAAATGTATCTCAATGAAAATTGTAGTGCTTTTAGTACTTTAGAAAGTCTGAATAAAGTGTTAGGTATACATACCTGTCGTTTGTAAGCCTAGCGCTGAAGAATTCACGAAAGGACAGCAAAAGATGAAACAGGCAAACCAAAACCAATCGGACTGCATTCTTCCTTCCATTGCGAGAAAAGCAAAATGGAAAAACGATATCTGACTATGGTAATTCTCAGAATACTAATGCCCACACCAAGGCAGTCTAATTTACTACGTAATGAAGGTATAAGATATATTTGTTGTTTTATTATCCTTCCCTTTGTTGTAAAATGTAGAATTGAGCAGTGTCCACTTCTGCTTATTTTGTGCCTGCTGATGCCATTCAAAAAGTAGAATCAGATTTGCTCACGTGAGACTGCGCAACTGCACGACCACTCCCTGCGTTTACCTTTCGAAGTTGAATTGTGATATCTCTTCATGTTTCCAAGGCCTTCAAGGAAGTAGTGCATTAAGAAATGCAGTAACCACTTGAAAATGTCAATCAGATGTTCTCTTTGCATTACAACAGAAACTCCGTCCCTCGATAGATATGATTAGTTTAATTACTTTTGTTTCTGCAATTCTTTCTGCTTTATAGGGCAATAATGGCTCATGTCCTTTAACAATCTGCATGCCTGATATCTACACTCTTCACTGCGTGTTATTCAACTCATCGTGCCAGATGTTAGTTTTGAACATCAAAGTAATTTATGTAGGATGTTATGATCAGCATAACTTGGAGATGCTTGGGGTGGTTAGAACGTTAAGATGATCTTCTTCCGACCTTCTCTCAAGGCATCTTGAAGAAAGAAAGGCATTTTTAATCATTTTTAGCCCCTGTATGAAACTCAAAACTGTTAGGCAAGTGTGATTTAAAAAAAAAAAAGAAGTATTAATACAGTTGTTGATTTGAGGTCATCCCAAGAGAATGACACGCACGAGTCATACGGCCCACGATTTCAACACTGAAAGAAAGTCCACGGGTTATACAGCCCATGAGCTCGACACGAGGCAAATAAGGCCCATGAGTCCGACACTAGGCAAAAAGGCCCACGAGACATTAAAGGTAGGGGATACCTTTTACAGAACTCCCAAAATGCAGCAAAACATTAAATATGAACCTCAGGGGACTTGTTTAGGCCACTGCTTAAAAATTTGGAAGTCAACAGTTATCTACAATTTGAATAATGCACAAAACTCATCTACTCAGTAGTTCTGTGTGTCAGCTACTCTTAAGCCTTTTTGTTGCAGTCTTCTGTATTTTTTATCTATAAACACAAATCTAAAAGTATAAGAGCTGATGTAATAACATATAGAGTGTGTGGCAAGAATGTATATAGAATTTTTGTAAGTTTTAATGAACTTTATTCACAAAATATACATGATGGGCACACCCCTGGTCATGCAGTGCATGGGTCTGCAAAGGTAGCCTAGTAATGTACTGGAATTTACGGTGAGCCCCGAAAAAAATTCAATTCAAAATCTAACGGTCAATAAAAATGTACTAAATGTTACCTTCCACTTTCGATACTTTATGGGAGTTTCTAAAATGATACTCTCTTCAACATACCACTGTGTTTATACAACTCTTCATTTAAGGCATGCAAATGGGATTCCCTACCTTTAAAGTGAACATTAAAATTTGGCACAGATTTATACTCTGTGTTTATGCTATAATGTAAAATTCATACGATGTCTGCGGTAATGCAAGCACTTTTGGATGAATTCGGGAAAAATCAGCGAAGGTTTTTCTGACGTCAAACAGTAGCAAGGCCAGCGAATGCTGACAATGACCTTTGGCGAAGTGTTCGGGGCGGGTAAGTGCCTGAGAGACATGGAATTTTACCTTCTATTTGAAGATTATTTGGTTACTGTTGATGTTTTAAAAGCAGATCATTCAAAATGAAAGATTTACTTTGCAAACGTTAAATTCACTTTGCACTGGCGTGGCATTTATCCCGTCTAGATACCAATTAAACGCTCACCAAGGAAAACAGTTACACCTTTGAGACCGGGCGTTTTCTTCTATCGCTCCTCGCCTATGGAACTTCATCCCATATTTTTTTTCCGTGAAATTGACATGGTAAAGCACTTCAAAACCTCACTCAACACTCAATTTGTTTAACCAGGCATTTAAAGGCATAATTTACCATTTGCAGGTAAAACAAAACCCCAGCATTAGTGCTTTAAAATAGTTCTAAAATGTGAGTTATGGATAGAAACAACCACTGTAAAAATTTGAATCCATATAATCGATATTAAGTGTTGTTAACTCTTTATGTGCCATGGTGGAAACCCCCTGTGTGCCACGTTATTCTAAGACACGAAGATAGTCATGCTTAGAGAATGAATTTTGTTTTTCCAGTCTGTTTAACTTCTACAAATTTCTGTTAAGCTGGACATAATAGTGAGCAAAGTTAAAGAGGAATGCCAAACTTTGCTTCCATTATGTATAACAATTCTATTTTCAAATTTTCTTTTGAATTATCAGTTGCTACATTACTGTGAAGGAATGACTTTTGCACATAAAATAGTGACAGAAGCTTAAAGTGTACATGCAAAATCTAGTTGGGAACACCGCTTGATAGTCATTCACCACATAGAATGCAAGCCGTATGTGAGAGGAACAAAAGCGCGAGAAACGGTTTGATTGTACCGCGGGATTAGCGATTTATCGATCGGTTTTGGCGACTTTGTTTGTTGAGCAGAATATGCGAAGTTGGCACGCCGTCGACTGAGTCTGACGTGCGAACGTGGCACATAAAGAGTTAATACACAAAATGTGAACAACAGTTATAATAAAAATGTTTCCAGACTAAACCGTCTACAGTTACGGTTTATTGAGAAAAACCCTGATATCTCCTTAGATTTTAGGTTTTATTGCGAAAATCTTACATGGTAGGATGTTTTGTGATACGACAGACCTACACATATGCATCAAATGTGATATCTTGAACATTTTTGAAATCACTGCTCCCAAAGGTAAACTGGACCTTTAATTGCTAACTTTCTTGCAGGAATCTGCGCCTTTGAATGTTTCTGTATACAACAGATATTTTGACACTGTACAAAATCATCATCATCATCAGCCTGTGCATTATCTATAGGACGTAGTCTGCTCTTGCTTGCTGATTCCATTCAGTGACGTCACAAGTATCAGGCGTATTTTGCGAGATTCTTTAGGTTCTCGAAAAAAACAGGAGAATGGTATTTTCCTCGCTTTATATGTTGCACAAATCATTTCCGTGAGGTCGGGAATTGTAATAACTGGAGCAAGCTTTAAAACTCTATTTGCAATTTCACGAAATGTTATTCATGTTTAATATCTTTGAATGGGAGGTTTAAGCCCCGTGATGTAATGAGTGTCGAACTCGTGGGCCTTGTTTATTTAGTGTTCGACTCGTGGACTGTTTTTGCCTAGTATTGATTCATCGGCCTTATTTGCCTCGTGTAGTGTCGAGTTCATGGGCAGCATGGCTCGTTAGGTCTATGAGTAGTGGGCTGTACGACTCGTGGGTGTCGAACTCGTGACGTGCACCCGTGAATTTTCCTTTCCTTTGCAGAAAGCCTCATCATCTTTCAAGCCAAAGAACGAATCCATTTCCTCCTTTTTTCTGTTTGACATGAATTTGTGATATTTCTAAATATTTTAAGAATAACTCTACCTTTCAATCTTATGAATCAAAAGAATGAACGCTCATTTAAAGTATACAAAGCGGGGTCTCTGTTTTTCGGTCTGTTCTTTTCTTTCCCATCGTCTAGAAACCCAATGTCTCTGTTTTAAGTTTTTGGTCATAAAATACTAACATCGACTAAACTGCGAATGTGTAAAGATGAATAGTCACTATCAACTAAAAAACAACAGAATATCACGACTTAATTTCGGTTAACCTAAAAATGGCGATGAATGATTCATTGTGGAAAAGTACAAACCCGGAAGCGGTTTACCACTGCAGGGACTTTTAAACTGAAGAAAACTATTATTCAGCAAAACTTTTTGTCAGAAAAATCATTGCACAATCAAGCTTATCTTTTACGTGGCCACTAAGACCAGGCGTCCACTAGGGCGCGAACAAGACGTGGAAAGCAAATTTGGTAATTCCGCACTCATTCGGCAACCTAAAGTGGAAGTAGCACTCTTCGCTCTGAGTAAACTTTTTTTTTTGTTGCGTTCTTTTCAGAAATCATTTTCATTTGAGGGATTTTTAATAGTTGCTATATATAGTGCATCGTTTTGTTCGCTTTAAATGTGACCGCCCAACTCAAAATCCACAAAAGTGGAACTAAGTCAAAATCTTATACTGTGTGTGTGTATGTATATATATATATATATATATATATATATATATATATAGCAATAATAATGTCACAACAGAGGAATACATTAAATGCCAATCTTGATTTTAATTAAAAATCCAAATTTTTTGGGGTCCTCCCCCTTCGTCAGGGATGACAGTGCGAATGAATTTTCATTTTCTGTGAAAATTCATTCGCACTGTCATCCCTGACGAAGGGGGAGGACACCCGAAAATTCGGATTTTTAATTAAAATCAAGATTGGCATTTAATGCATTCCTCTGTTGTGACATTATTATTGCTATTTCTAGTACTGCCAATACTCGGAGCAACTACAATATACATATTGTAAATCTAAAAATTCTTGATGTTATAGCAGTTGTTTAGTTTTCTCGTAAGTTTTTTTTTTTTCTCAAGGGCATGGTTCTTTCTTATATCTAAGTTTACATATATTTGTATATACAGGGTTAGACTAACTTTTTTTCCCTCTCTCTCTCTCTCTCTGGTGTCCTATACGTAGGAATAAAAACACATACACGCACGAAAGGTAGACTGTGCTATACAATAATTATAATTATCAGAAGATAGGTGATACGCTATCAGCGTATCACCTATTGTGATTGTCAAAATCTCTATTTTTAGGTGATACGCTATCAGCGTATCACCTATTGTGATTGTCAAAATTTCTCTTTTTTTTTATTCTTCTTTCTTTCTGCCACATTTTGTGTCGTCAATATCTCAATAATAACATTCCGGAATGACATGACATTTTCAGTCAACATGTCTCATGACAAAATCTAGCCACAATAAGGTTTTCATGACAGTAACATATCTATGACGTCATCTAGGCGCCATTTTGTGATTTTCGGACCTTGTCACGTGATCGATCATAACTTCATAACTAGATGTCATTTCTGTATCATTTTCGGTGGACATGAAGTTCAGGTCACGCTCTATCTTACTTTTTAACGCTAGTTACACAGGTCATCATTACGCGCGCGTAAGCGCGCGTCAAAATTTTAAAAGACTCAAAACGACTTCCCAATGGGAAATCTCGAAGTTTCAGACAATTTTAAGCGTTTCAAACATTTTCTCGCGTGCGCGTCCGTCCGCGCAATTTCGCGCGCAGAGCCAGTAAGCAACATGAAAATGCAATTTTTTTGACTGATTTGGATTCCTTATACTTGGAGTAACAATATCCATTGATTTCGACCTATAACAAAGGAATGCACTGGCGTCAAAGTTGATATTCCGCGTGCGCGTCTTTCTGCAAATATAGTGAAAAAACATGTCTTTGTTTATTTCGCCATAGCTCTTTAAATCGTCCGTTGACCCTATATTTCTATTGCATATTACAAAAGTATATGAATTGTAAATAACATTCCAAGTATCAATATTGCCAGGAACACGCGATGACGTCATCATATCGTCATTTTTAATAAAAAAAGTGGAATTGATTTTTTTCAGGTACTCTTTCAGACATTCATTTGCTCGTATCTCTGTTGTTTAAGCTCAATATTATCCCAAATTCAGATATGTTGTACTTTGAACATTTGCCTCTCAAGTCCATGTGATGGTTTTGAAATATAATGACGTCATCATACTAGAAATTGTGATTAAAGGTAAAGACTCAAAATCAGACAAGTTTACGTGTTATGTCTATGGGAGGTGATTTTTTTTTAAACCATGCATTGACTTGACAACGTTTAAGCACCTTTACCTCATCTGATTTTGCTCCATTTCCTCTGAAACATACGTATGTTGTAGCTGAGACAATAAGTTTTAGTAATCGTGCATTTTATGTTTTCAAATCTCCTCATTAGGTTGATAATTTTGTAGTTTAAAACTGCAAATGAGAATGCAATCTGTACAGAACGATTCCCAATTTATCTTTGCAACTGTATATTGATCGAATCCACGCTGCCACTTGTGAGAAGTTGAATAGCGCCATCATAAGTCAACCAGTCACGACAGTATTATTATACATTTAAGTTTCGCACTCGGTCTTCAGGACAGCCGTGTGGCGTAATCGCTTAGCGCGCTGGGTGTTCATAATGCCATACCGGAAGGAGAGAAGTTCGACTCCCGCAGGATTTTTCCCGTTTTTTTCTTTTTTTTTTCGGCAATTCAGCTTTACTCCGATGTCATCTATCATATTATTTTATTAAGTGTACGTAACCTGTGAACACGGCTGCTCTATTTCCCTTGTTTTGTATTGGAGTTTGGACATTGGGTTTGCTTCATTAATTTTGTCACACTTAATGTTGTAAATTGCCCCTTGTTACAGTGTCCCGCTTGCCACCTTTCGTTTGCTCTTTCCTTTTCTCTTCATTGGCTCTTGTTATATTGTAACAGGATAGGTAGGAACATGTACGTTTAGATAACTGGCAGGAATGGGAGTTGAATTGATTAACTCTAGTCCAGGTGTATGGCGTCTCGCTCATCTCTTTGAAATTCCAGGTTGTTATTGTTTGACCCAATAACGAAGTTGTGGACAGGTTTTATGTTGCTATAGAGGTATCTTGTGCCACATAAATGGAAGGCATCACTGTTTAGTAGTAGTAATGAACCTTTTCATGTTGTAAATGATATAAAGATATGAATTTCACATCCAATCTTCGGGACAGCCGTGTGGCTTTATAGTCGCTTAGCGCGCTCCATGGTCATTATGCACTACCTTCGAGACCCGCAGGACGCTATTATTTTTTTCTCTCTCTCTTTCTTTGTTTTTCGTTTGGCAGTTCAGCTTCATTCCGATGTCATTACCCCACAACACACAGTCACTCAATCCCCCCCCCCTTTTTTTTTTGTCGCAGGCTGGAGGTTGGATTTGCTTCATTTATCATACGTGTAATGTTGTAAATTGCCCTTGGTATACAGTGCCCCGCTTGCCACCTTTCGTTTTCTCTTTCCTTTTCTCTACGTTTGTTCATGTTACACTGCACAAGACAGGTCGGAAAATAATTTACATAACTCAACTGGAGCAGGAATGGCAACTGAATAGATTAACTCTAGGCCAGGTGTATGGCGTCTCGCTCATCTCTTTGAAATTCCAGGTTGTTATTGTTTGACCCAAGAACGGAATTGTAGACAGGTTTTATGTTGCTATAGAGGTATCTTGTGCCACATGAGTAGAAGGCATCACTGTTTAGTAGTAGTAATGAACCTTTTCTTGTCCCTCCATGTCAATTATAGTGTGTTTAAAGGGGTTGTGTGTCTATCTGCTAAAGAAAAGGAAAAACTTATTTTCGTCATGGCTGTTTCTCTATACGTAGCCGTAGGTGATGAGTGTTGTTGGTATCTGAGCAGTGAACAACAGAGCATCAGGCTAAAATCCCCCTTAGTTATACGCGCTAAGCGTTCAATTTGATATATCTTTATTTATACAGTCAATCACTGCTAATGGAGTTACAGAATTATGTTATGACACATTGCACTGAAAGTTTGTAAAGCAAAGTTTATGGACAAGGCAAGCAATTGTACATGAATAATACCATTGATTTCAGAGGGAAATTATGGTATACCTAAATGTAAGGGTATCATTGCTTTGGAATTGCTGAGACAATAACTTGGCACGAGGGCTTCCACTTCTAATAACTGATCCCTTTGAACATGTGTCGGTCACGGGTGATCGTCATGATTCATCTTTCACGTAGAAGCTTCCGTTCCACACTCTTAGTTCGAGAAGACTTACCATCATACTTCAAATTGTGATTAAAGGTAAAGACTCAAAATCAGACAAGTTGACGTGTTATGTCTATGGGAGGTGATTTTTTTTAACCATGCATTGACTTGACAACGTTTAAGCACCTTTATCTCAGCTGATTTTGCTCCATTTCCTCTGAAACTTATGTATGTGGTAGCTGAGACAATAAGCTGCAGTGATCATGCATTTTATTTTTTTCAAATCTCCTCGTCAGGTTGATAATTTTGCAGCTAAAAACTGAAAATGAGAATGGAATGTGGACCAAACGATTCCTGAATCATCTTTCACATATAAGCTTACGTTCCTCATATTTTCTCGTCAAGACGTACATGGCCGAGAGGATAAAGGCGACGTCACAAGAGACGTGAGGTTGCACACGTACGGGTTCGAACCCCATAAGAGCACGAAACAAAATACGTATATCTTTTTTTTTATGGAGTATTCACCTTCGTCCATGTAGAAAGCACGTTTTCATGTAAACGTACACACACACAGGCACACACACACACACACACACACACACACACAATATCCCTTTGTTTTGTGTTGGAGACCACATTGCTTTGACTGGCAACTTGGACTTGAAATTACAAAGTGAAGATGACTCTTAAAAGACAGCATGGCCATGCTTGATTTTTTTTTTTTACAATATGAAGACCTATTGGTAAATATTCATTCACATATCCTTTCCAATCAACTTACTTGGACACGGTGACACCACACGAAATTTTCAATTGGTTGCATGACAGAAACAATTTCATCTGAATTATGTAGGACTGTATAAAGAATTTGACTTCACGAATATTTCTCAATATTACTTCAAGTCGCAACTTAACATTATTTTCGTTGTCGATCACTGAAAATGAATATGGAATCTGGTCGAAACGATTCCCGATTTATCTTTGCAACTGTATATTGATCGAATCCTCGCGGCCACTCGTGGGAAGTTGAATAGCGCTATCAGTCACTTTACGTATATCGCCAAAAAACTGAATATCAATGTAAATTTGTGTTGTGTATAGCATACATAGATAGATTTAAGTTTCGCACAGGATCTTCGGATCTTCCGTGTGGCAGAATCGCTTAGCACGCTGCGTGTTTATAATGCCCGACCGGAAGGAGAGAAGTTAATCGAGTCCCGCAGGACTTTTTCCTTTTATTTCTTTTTTCTTTTTTTTTTTCAGCAGTTCAGCTTCACACTGATGTCATGAACACAGCTACTCTATTTCCCTTGTTTTGTATTGGAGTTTGGAGGTTGGGTTTGCTTCATTAATTTTGTCACACGTAATGTTGTAAATTGCCCCTTGAAACAGTGCCCCGCTTGCCACCATTCGTTTTCTCTTTCCTTTTCTCTTCATTTGTTCTTGTTATACTGTAGCAGGATATTTAGGAACGTGTACGTTTACATAACTACCAGGAATGGGAACTGAATTAATTAACTCTAGTCCAGGTGCATGGCGTCTCGCTGATCTCTTTGGAATTCCAGGTTGTTATTGTTTGACCAAATAACGGAGTTAAAGACAGGCAGGGAAGGAAGTGACTTGATATTGCTTCATAATGAGGAATTTTGGGCAACACCTTTCCAAGCGTAGTGATTATGACGGGGTTCTCTGTCGTTTATTTTCGTCATGGCTGTTTCACTAGTTTAGCCATAGGTGACATATGTTGTTGGCATTTGGGAGAATAGAACAGATCAGTACCAAACTGGAATAGCCCTATAAGTAATGTGGTAAGCGTTCAATTTTTTGCATTATCTTTCTTCTTCAAAGTCAGTCACTACTGATCGAAATACACAATAATATGACACGTTCTATTGGTAGTTTAGGAAAAGGGAGTTAATGCACGATGCAATGATAAATGTGCTACCATTGATTTTAGAGACGTCGTTGTGGTGTGGTACTGGTGATGGTAAGGGAACCATAGATTGCTTTTAAAGTAATGAGACAATCATTGGACCTTTGCATCAAGACCGTATTCCCATCTAGAATATAATGCATGTTCGTGCGGAGTTTTTTTTTTTTTTTTTTAATCCTGACGTGGACATTTTCTTTTCCTTGTTTTTGATTTAAGAATGTTATATCTAAATTTGTTTCTTTCCCCTAACATTTTTTTTTTGTTGGATATAAAGTTGGACGTTCCGTGACCGAGTAAAAGAGCAGCGATTTAGTTACAGTTTCAATGCATCTTGTTTACCATCTTCTCTGACATTAAATTGATTGTTTTTAAATTTGACATTGTCTGTCTATAAAGCAATTTGCCTGTTTATGCTCATAAAACACTGCTATAACAACTAATACATTTGCTTCACTTGTCACACGCAATGATGTGGATTGCAGTTGTGCATGCATTTTTTCTTTTGCCACCTCTCGTTTTTCTCTCCCCTTTTCCCTCATTTTGGTTTTGTTATACTGCAGATGGGAATGATTACAATGACATAGCCCAACTTGAAGTAGGAATGAGAACTGAATAAATTAACTCTAGGCCAGGTGTATATAGCGTCTCGCTCATCTCTTTGAAATTTCAGGTTGTCATTGTTCGATCAACGGAGTTGAAGACAGGCTTTATGTTGCTATAGAGGTATCTCGCTCCACATGAATGGAATGCATACGCTGTTTAGTATTAGTAATGAACTTTTTCATGTCCATCCCTGCCAATAAAAGTGTGTTTGATGGGGTTTTGTGTCATTGTGCCTATGAAATAGCAAAGTTTTATTTTCGCCATGGCTGTTTCTCTATGCGTAGCCGTGGGTGATGGGTGTTGTTGGCATCTGGCCAGTAAAGAACAGAGTATTATGCTATAATACCCCCCTCCCCCGGTTAGGTTCTAAGCGTTCAATACGGTGATATATCTTTCTTCTTTATTATGTCAATCACTGCTGATGGAATTACAGAATTATGTTATGACACGTTTCACTCAAAGCTTAAAAAACAAAGTATATGCACGACACAAGTAATGGTGCATGAGTCCTATAGGCCATTGATTTTAGATGAGAAATTATGACATGCCTATAGTAGGATTGTCATTGATTAGGAATTAATGAAACGATTAAGCACACCTTCCACTTCTAACTGTCCCCTATGAATGTGTGTCGATCATGTGAGATCGTCATAAATTATCATTCACGTATAAGCTTACGTTCGAAGTGTATTCTTAGTTGGAGGAGACCTATAGTTACATGGTTAAAGGCGATGTCTCTTTCGCTGGAGCCGTACGTTTGGCCCGTTTTTCTTTTGCCCTTTTCTCTTTAATTGAGATATCACTTTCGTCCAGGTATAAATCACATTCTCATGTAAACAGACTCACTTGCTCTATATCCCTTGTTTTGTATCGGAGGCTTCATTGGATTTACTGCTTGTAAATCTCACAGGCTTGTATATAGCTGTAAGAGCTCTTTGAACTGATCACTATGATAGCAAGATTAGAGGGAGTCATATTGGTTATGTAAATAATGGTCAAAGGTCATATTTTAAAAGGCCACTGTTAAAGCCAGGATGGTTATAAACACTTAATTGTCATGTTTTATTTGTACGTGCCGAGGATCACTTGGATCCCGTTTACAGTGCGAGGTTCGGCCGCGGCTCGGCCGCGCCGAGACCGCCTTCATTTCGGTGTAAACGCGCAAAAGGCCAAATGCGGGGCCAACATGGCCTCGCATTAGGCCACGCTAATGTGGTCTCGGCCGCGGCTGAGCCGCGGTCGCGCCCGGCCTTTTTCTCAGTGTAAACGCAAACTGGGCTAAATGCGCGGCCAATTTTATTGTGGCTTCCAAACACTCGCCTGTACTATTTCGCTATTCAGGATATTAACCACTTCAACGTCGAAAACTAGTATAGTTTAAGGTGGTTTTGTCCTGCAAAGGATTTTCTCCTTCGGCAAAGGCCTTTGCCCGAACGGCGACTTCGTCGCCACGGAATTCAGTTGCCAAAGGATCTGAAAACCAGACAATACCAAATTGCGTTTGTTTACAAGTAGAGCGCCACTACGACAAAATATTGAAAGGTTTGAATCAAAAGCGCGGCCGAGCCCGGCAGTGTAAATGGACTAAATTGCGGGGCTCGGCCGCGCAATTGAGGTTGGCCGCGGCCGCGGCTCGGCCGCGGCTCGGCCCAGCTCCGCACCGTAAACAGGGTCTAAGTTTATCCACTGTACGTACTCAAAACGTCCGTAAATCGACTTAGTCGTACACGCACAGAATTTCCACATAGTTTGTGTGACAGAAAAACAAATGTGATCTGAATAATAAATGTAGGCCCCCAAAAAATTTCAACTAAGTATCTCATTATAACTTCAAGGTGCTATATTACATTCTTTTCTTTGTCGATCACGGATGACCGACATCTGATGACCCCAAGCGTATCACCTAACTCGTCTTCAGTGTGACGAGTTTCATATCTCGTTTTTTTTATTCTTCTTTCTTTCTGGACAATTTTGTGTCGTCAATATCTCAAGAATGACATTACGAAATAACATGATATTTTCAGTCAACATGTCTCATGACAAAATCTAGCCACAATAAGGTTTTCATGACAGTAACATATCTATGACGTCATCTAGGCGCCATTTTGTGATTTTCGGACCTTGTCACATGATCGATCATAACTTCATAACTAGATGTCATTTCTGTATCATTTTCGGTGGACATGAAGTTCAGGTCACGCTCTATCTTACTTCTTAACGCTAGTTACACAGGTCATCATTACGCGCGCGTAAGCGCGCGTCAAAATTTTAAAAGACTCAAAACGACTTCCCAATGGGAAATCTCGAAGTTTCAGACAATTTTAAGCGTTTCAAACATTTTCTCGCGTGCGCGTCCGTCCGCGCAATTTCGCGCGCAGAGCCCGTAAGCAACATGAAAATGCAATTTTTTTGACTGATTTGGATTCCTGATACTTTGAGTAAGAATATCCACTGGTTTCCGATCGATTTCGACCTATAACAAAGGAATGCACTGGCGTCAAAGTTGAAATTCCGCATGCGCGTCTTTCTGCAAATATAGTGAAAAAACATGTCTTTGTTTATTTCGCCATAGCTCTTTAAATCGTCCGTTGACCCTATATTTCTATTGCATATTACAAAAGTATATGAATTGTAAATAACATTCCAAGTATCAATATTGCCAGGAAAACGCGATGACGTCATCATATCGTCATTTTAAATAAAAAAGGTGGAATTGATTTTTTTGAGGTACTGTTTCTGACATTCATTTGCTCGTATCTCTGTTGTTTAAGCTCAATATTATCCCAAATTCAGATATGTTGTACTTTGAACATTTGCCTCTCAAGTCCTTGTAATGGTTTTGAAATATGATGACGTCATCATACTAGAAATTGTGATTAAAGGTAAAGACTCAAAATCAGACAAGTTTACGTGTTATGTCTATGGGAAGTGATTTTTTTTTAAACCATGCATTGACTTGACAACGTTTAAGCACCTTTACCTCATCTGATTTTGCTCCATTTCCCCTGAAACATAGTACGTATGTTGTAGCTGAGACAATAAGCTTTAGTAATCATGCATTTTATGTTTTCAAATCTCCTCATCAGGTCGATAATTTTGTAGTTTAAAACTGAAAATGAGAATGCAATCTGTACAGAACGATTCCCAATTTTTCTTTGCAACTGTATATAGATCGAATCCACGCTGCCACTTGTGAGAAGTTGAATAGCGCCATCACAAGTCAAGACATTCACAATAGTATTTAGATTTAAGTTTCGCACTCAATCTTCAGGACAGCCGTGTGGCGTAATCTCTTAGCGCGCTGGGTGTTCATAACGCCTTACCGGAAGGTGAGAAGTTCGACTCCCGCAGGACTTTTTTCCGTACTTTCTTTTTCTCTCCTTTTTTTTTTTTCGGCAGTTCAGCTTTACTCCGATGTCATTTATCATATTATTTTATCAAGTGTACCTAACCAGTGAACACGGCTGCTCTATTTCCCTTGTTTTGTATTGGAGTTTGGAGATTGGGTTTGCTTCATTAATTTTGTCACACTTAATGTTGTAAATTGCCCCTTGTTACAGTGTCCCGCTTACAACCTTTCGTTTGCTCTTTCCTTTTCTCTTCTTCATTGGTTATTGTTATACTGTAACAGGATAGGTAGGAACATGTACGTTTAAATAACTTGCAGGAATGGGAGCTGAATTGATTAACTCTAGTCCAGGTGTATGGCGTCTCGCTCATCTCTTTGAAATTCCAGGTTGTTATTGTTTGACCCAATAACGGAGTTGTAGACAGGTTTTATGTTGCTATAGAGGTATCTTGTGCCACATGAAGGGAAGGCATCACTGTTTAGTAGTAGTAATGAACTTTTTCATGTTGTAAATGATATAAAGATATGAATTTCACATCCAATCTTCGGGACAGCCGCGTGGCTTTATAGTCGCTTAGCGCGCTGCATGGTCATTATGCACTACCTTATTATAGGACGAGATGTTCGAGACCCGCAGGACGCTATTATTTTTTCTCTCTCTCTTTCTTTGTTTTTCTTTTGGCAGTTCAGCTTCATTCCGATGTCATTACCCCACGACACACAGTCACTCAAGTTCCCCCCTTTTTTTTTGTCGGAGGCTGGAGGTTGGATTTGCTTCATTTATCATACGTAATGTTGTAAATTGCCCTTGGTATACAGTGCCCCGCTTGCCACCTTTCGTTTTCTCTTTCCTTTTCTCTACGTTTGTTCCTGTTACACTGCACAAGACAGGTCGGAAAATAATTTACATAACCCAACTGGAGCAGGAATGGCAACTGAATAAATTAACTCTAGGCCAGGTGTATGACGTCAAGCTCATCTCTTTGAAATTCCAGATTGTTATTGTTTGACCCAATAGCGGAATTGTAGATAGGTTTTATGTTGCTATAGAGGTATCTTCTGCCACATGAGTAGAAGGCATCACTGTTTAGTAGTAGTGATGAACTTTTTCATGTCCCTCCATGTCAGTTATAGTGTGTTTAAAGGGGTTGTGCGTCTATCTGCCAAAGAAAAGGAAAACCTTATTTTCGTCATGGCTGTTTCTCTATACGGAGCCGTAGGTGATGAGTGTTGTTGGTATCTGAGCAGTGAATAACACAACATCAGGCTAAAATCCCCCTTAGTTATACGCGCTAAGCGTTCAATATTGATATTTATTATCTTTATTTATGTAGTCAATCACTGCTAATGGAGTTACAGAATTATGTTATGACACCTTTCACTGAAAGTTTGTAAAGCAAAGTTTGTGGACAAGGCAAGCAATTGTACATGAATAATACCATTGATTTCAGAGGGAAATTATGGTATACCTAAATGTAAGGGTATCATTGCTTTGGAATTACTGAGACAATATTATCTTGGCACGAGGGCTTCCACTTCTAATAACTGATCCCTTTGAAGATGTGTCGTCACGGGTGATCGTCATGATTCATCTTTCACGTAGAAGTTTACGTTCAACACTCTTAGTTCGAGAAGACTTACCATCATACTTCAAATTGTGATTAAAGGTAAAGACTCAAAATCAGACAAGTTGACGTGTTATGTCTATGGAAGGTGATTTTTTTTTTAAACCATGCATTGACTTGACAACGTTTAAGCACCTTTATCTCAGCTGATTTTGCTCCATTTCCTCTGAAATTTAAGTATATGGTAGCTCAGACAATAAGCTGCAGTAATCATGCATTTTATTTTTCTTCTTTATTATGTCAATCACTGCTGATGGAATTACAGAATTATGTTGTGACACGTTTCACTCAAAGCTTAAAAAACAAAGTATATGCACGATACAGGTAATGGTGCATGAGTCCTATAGGCCATTGATTTTAGATGAGAAATTATGATATGCCTATAGTAGGGGTGTCATTGATTAGGAATTAATGAAACGATTAAGCACTCCTTCCACTTCTAACTGTCCCCTTTGAATGTGTGTCGATCACGTGAGATCGTCATAAATTATCATTCACGTATAAGCTTACGTTCGAAGTGTACTCTTAGCTGGAGGAGACCTATAGTTACATGGTTAAAGGCGATGTCTCTTTCGCTGGAGCCGTACGTTTGGCCTGTTTTTCTTTTGCCCTTTTCTCTTTAATTGAGGTATCACTTTCGTCCAGGTATAAATCACATTCTCATGTAAACAGACTCACTTGCTCTATATCCCTTGTTTTGTATCGGAGGCTTCATTGGTTTTACTGCTTGTAAATCTCACAGGCTTGTATATAGCTGTAAGAGCTCTCTGAACTGATCACTATGATAGCAAGATTAGAGGGAGTCATATTGGTTATGTAAATAATGGTCAAAGGTCATGTTTTAAAAGGCCACTGTTAAAGCCAGGATGGTTATAAACACTTAATTGTCATGTTTTATTTGTACGTGCCGAGGATCACTTGGATCCCGTTTACAGTGCGAGGTTCGGCCGCGGCTCGGCCGCGCCGAGCCCGCCTTCATTTCGGTGTAAACGCGCAAAAGGCCAAATGCGGGGCCAAAATGGCCTCGCATTAGGCCACGCTCTGGAGGTGGTCTCGGCCGCGGCCGAGCCGCGGTCGCGCCCGGCCTTTTTCTCAGTGTAAACGCAAACTGGGCTAAATGAGCGGCCAATTTTAGTCTGGCTTCCAAACCCTCGCCTGTACTATTTCGCTATTCAGGATATTAACCACTTCAACGTCGAAAACTACTATAGTTTAAGGTGGTTTTGTCCTGCAAAGGATTTTCTCCTTCGGCAAAGGCCTTTGCCCGAACGGCGATTTCGTCGCCACGGAATTCAGTTGCCAAAGGATCTGAAAACCAGACAATACCAAATTGCGTTTGTTTACAAGTAGAGCGCCACTACGAGAAAATATTGAAAGGTTTGAATCAAAAGCGCGGCCGAGCCTGGCAGTGTAAACGGACTAAATTGCGGGGCTCGGCCGCGCAATTGAGGTTGGCCTTGGCCGCGGCTCGGCCGCGGCTCGGCCCAGCCCCGCACCGTAAACAGGGTCTAAGTTTATGCACTGTACGTACTCAAAAAGTCCGTAAATCGACTTAGTCGTACACGCATAGAATTTCCACATAGTTTGTGTGACAGAAAAACAAATGTGATCTGAATAATGTAGGCCGCCCAAAAAGTTCAACTAAGTATCTCATTATAACTTCAAGGTGCTATATTACATTCTTTTCTTTGTCGATCACGGATGACCGACATCTGATGACCCCAAGCGTATCACCTAACTCGTCTTCAGTGTGACGAGTTTCATATCTCGTTTTTTTTTTTATTCTTCTTTCTTTCTGGACAATTTTGTGTCGTCAATTTCTCAAGAATGACATTACGAAATAACATGACATTTTCAGTCAACATGTCTCATGACAAAATCTAGCCACAATAAGGTTTTCATGACAGTAACATATCTATGACGTCATCTAGGCGTCATTTTGTGATTTTCGGACCTTGTCACATGATCGATCATAACTTCATAACTAGATGTCATTTCTGTATCATTTTCGGTGGACATGAAGTTCAGGTCACGCTCTATCTTACTTTTTAACGCTAGTTACACAGGTCATCATCATGCGCGCGTAAGCGCGCGTCAAAATTTTAAAAGGCTCAAAACGACTTCCCAATGGGAAATCTCGAAGTTTCAGACAATTTTAAGCGTTTCAAACATTTTCTCGCGTGCGCGTCCGTCCGCGCAATTTCGCGCGCAGAGCCCGTAAGCAACATGAAAATGCAATTTTTTTGACTGATTTGGATTCCTGATACTTTGAGTAATAATATCCATTGATTTCCGATCGATTACGACCTATAACAAAGGAATGCACTGGCGTCAAAGTTGAAATTCCGCGTGCGCGTCTTTCTGCAAATATAGTGAAAAAACATGTCTTTGTTTATTTCGCCATAGCTCTTTAAATCGTCCGTTGACCCTATATTTCTATTGCATATTACAAAAGTATATGAATTGTAAGTAACATTCCAAGTATCAGTATTGCCAGGAATACGCGATGACGTCATCATATCGTCATTTTAAATCAAAAAAGTGGAATTGATTTTTTTGAGGTACTGTTTCTGACATTCATTTGCTCGTATCTCTGTTGTTTAAGCTCAATATTACCCCAAATTCAGATATGTTGCACTTTGAACATTTGCCTTTCAAGGCCATGTGATGGTTTTGAAATATGATGACGTCATCATACTAGAAATTGTGATTAAAGGTAAAGACTCAAAATCAGACAAGTTTACGTGTTATGTCTATGGGAGGTGATTTTTTTTTTAAACCATGCATTGACTTGACAACGTTTAAGCACCTTTACCTCATCTGATTTTACTCCATTTCCACTGAAACATAAATATGTTGTAGCTGAGACAACAAGCTTTAGTAATCATGCATTTCATGTTTTCAAATCTCCTCATCAGGTTGACAATTTTGCAATTTAAAACTGAAAATGAGAATGGAATCTGTACGGAACGATTCCCAATTTTTCTTTGCAACTGTATATTGATCGAATCCACGCTGCCACTTGTGGGAAGTTGAATAGCGCCATCACAAGTCAACACTGTCACGATAGTATTTAGATTTAAGTTTCGCACTCGATCTTCAGGACAGCCATGTGGCATAATCGGTTAGCGCGCTGGTTGTTCATAACGCCATACCGGAAGGCGAGAGGTTCGACTCCCGCAGGACTTTTATCCGTTCTTTCTTTTTTTTCTCTTTTTTTTTCGGCAGTTGAGCTTTACTCCGATGTCATTTATCGTATTACTTTATCAAGTGTACGTAACCCGTGAACACGGCTGCTCTATTTCCCTTGTTTTGTATTGGAGTTTGGAGATTGGGTTTGCTTCATTAATTTTGTCACACTTAATGTTGTAAATTGCCCCTTGTTACAGTGTCCCGCTTGCCACCTTTCGTTTGCTCTTTCCTTTTCTCTTCATTGGTTATTGTTATACTGTAACAGGATAGGTAGGAACATGTATGTTTAAATAACTTGCAGGAATGAGAGCTGAATTGATTAACTCTAGTCCAGGTGTATGGCGTCTCGCTCATCTCTTTGAAATTCCAGGTTGTTATTGTTTGACCCAATAACGAAGTTGTAGACAGGTTATATGTTGTTATAGAGGTATCTTGTGCCACATGAATGGAAAGCATCACTGTTTAGTAGTAGTAATGAACTTTTTCATGTTGTATATGGTATAAATATTTAAGATAAATATATATATATATATATAAAGATTAAAGATAAATTTCACATCCAATCTTCGGTACAGCCGTGTGGCTTTATAGTCACTTAGCGCGCTGCATGGTCATTATGCACTACCTTAGGACGAGATGTTCGAGACCCGCAGGACGCTATCATTTTCTTCTCTCTCTTTCTTTGTGTTTCTTTTGGCAGTTCAGCTTTATTCCGATCGATGTCATTTATCGTATTATCTTATCAATTATACTACCCCACGACACACAGTCGCTCAAGTTCCTCTTTTTTTTTTTGTCGGAGGCTCTAGGTTGGATTTGCTTCATTTATCATACGTATTGTTTAAATTGCCCTTGGTACAGTGCCCCGCTTGCCACCTTTCCTTTTCCCTTTCCTTTTCTCTACGTTTGTTCCTGTTATATTGTCACAAGACAGGTCGGAAAATAATTTGCATAACTCAACTGGAGCAGGAATGGCAACTGAATGAATTAACTCTAGGCCAGGTGTATGGCGTCTCGCTCATCTCTTTGAAATTCCAGGATGTTATTGTTTGACGCAATAACGGAGTTGTAGACAGGTTTTATGTTGCTATAGAGGTATCTTGTGCCACATGAGTAGAAGGCATCACTGTTCAGTGGTAGTAATGAACTTTTTCATGTCCCTCCATGTCAATTATAGTGTGGTTTAAAGGGGTTGTGTGTCTATCTGCCAAAGAAAAGGAATAACTTATTTTCGTCATGGCTGTTTCTCTATACGTAGCCGTAGGTAATGAGTTTGTTGGTATCTGAGCAGTGAAGAACAGAGCATCAGGCTAAAATCCCCCTTAGTTATACGCGCTAAGCGTTCAATTTGATATATCTTTCTTTATGAAGTCAATCCCTGCTAATGGAGTTACAGAATTATGTTATGACACGTTTCACTGAAAGTTTGTAAGGCAAAGTTTATGGACAAGGCAAGCAATTGTACATGAATATACCTACCATTGATTTCAGAGGGAAATTATGGTATGCATAAATGTAAGGGTATCATTGCTTTGGAATTGCTGAGACAATATGCTTGGCACGAGGGCTTCCACTTCTAATAACTGATCCCTTTGAAGATGTGTCGGTCACGGGTGATCGTCATGATTCATCTTTCACGTAGAAGCTTGCGTTCCACACTCTTGGTTCAAGAAGACTTACCATCATACTTCAAATTGTTATTAAAGGTAAAGACTCAAAATCAGACAAGTTTACGTGTTATCTCTATGGGAGGTGATTTTTTTTTATGTGCATTAACTTGACAACGTTTAAGCACCTTTATCTCAGATGATTTTGCTCCATTTCCTCTGTAACTTAAGTGTGTGGTAACTGAGACAATAAGCTGCAGTAATCATGCATGTTATTCTTTGAAATCTCCTTATTAGTTTGACAATTTTGCAGTTTAAAACTGAAAATGAGAATGGAATGTGGACAAAACGATTCCTGATTCATCTTTCACATACATAAGTTTACGTTCCTCTTTTTTTTTCTCGTCGAGACGTATGGCCGAGTGGTTAAAGGCGACGTCTCAGAGACGTGAGGTTGCACACGTGCGGGTTCGAACCCCACAAGATCACGAAACAAAATACTTAGCTATTTTACTTTTTTTTCTTCAATTTTGTATTACATATACCGTCCATGTAGAAATCACATTCGTATATAAACGCACCTATACACACACACACAGACACACACACACACCATATCCCTCTTTTTTGTGTTGGAGACCATATTGCTTCGACTGCTGCAAAATTTTGCAGGCTGACTTTGTCAAACTGATCATAATATGTAATGACGACGACGAAGGTGTTGTACTTTGAACAATTGTCTTTCAAGACCACATCATTGTTTTGTACTTTGATGACGTCATCACACTGAAAATTGTGATTAAAGGCAAGGTATCAAAACCAGCCGATTATAGGTTTTATGTTTACGGCACGTATTTTTCCCAAGTTGCCAGAAATGGCATAGCGACATCAGTAGTTACAAGGCCGCATTTCCGTCTAGCAATGCAATACATGTTCACGCGGCCACGTTGGTTGAGTGGGCATTGACTTTTCTCCCTGTAATATCTATACATTTCTTTTTTGCCTTACCATTTCCGTGGATGTCCCGTGGCCGAGAGGTTAGGGAAACGGTTTTGCATGCAAACTCAATTATAACTTCAAGGTGCCTATATCACATTCTTTTCTTTGTCGATCACAGATGACCGACATCTGATAACCCCAAGCGTATCACCTAACTCGTCAGTCTGACGAGTTTCATATCTCGTTTGTTTTTTATTTTGCATATAAGCCCCTGCTTTTCTTCGTACAATTTTTTATTGCACTGTTATCACAGTTACATACGCATAAATGGTATCTTATGCATTCTGTTCCATGTCGGTAAGCGTAATTGAAACTTAACTCTCTTTCCACTCCTTCAGAGACAGCTGAAAAGCTTTGTGGACAACGCATTTTTTCCTTGAAAAGAGAAATAATCCTCACGAACGCAAATTCACCGCACAAAGGCAATAAACATCTGCCTTAATTGATTGTTTGCTATGATAACCAATAATGATGTGATGTTAATGTTAAGTGCATCTATTTTTACATAGGAAATTAGCCTACAAATGTCCATTAAGATTACTTGCGATTCTTCAGTTCAACTGACCTCCTCTATCTTATATCTCACGCAAATGTGGACAACCAAGCAAATGATGAAAGATTCGTCACGTATATTTCTGATTCGTCACCATGTTGCAGATATCTAAACAAGCACATTTCAAATAGGTGATTTAGATGACACACAAACTGTAACTTCAGAAACCATTCATTCAAAATCTGTACTTCGACGTGTCATACCTGTGTTAGTTCCAAAGTCGTTCGGTATTTGAGCAGCATTATTATCTTTTCTATTTCATTTGCTAGAATGCTAACTCTCATATCATATGCTAAAATGTAGCAAAATTTTCATGTCATTTCTATTGAAACTGCGTATATGTTATTTACAATTTCTTTGCCGTTCTTGTGATGGGTTTAGGTAATGAATGGTACAAAATTTTTACCATCGACAAAAATCCAGAAACTGATTAACTCTGTCATGACTCTTTCAGAAAATATACCAAATTAAAGACTGACTATATAGGTTGAATTATGTCGATCACCTATTTTGAGTCCTCACGTAAAGTTGGAAGTGACAACTTTGTGTTGATTTTTTATTTTTATGCTAAAATATACGAAAACGTTCATGTCATTTCTGTTTGAACTGTGCATATACAGTCCGACCTCTCCATCCAAACATGTAGGGACCTGAGCTAATGCGGATAAGGGATTTGAGACTCAATGTTTAATACGCGCAGCTGCCAACGAATGATCGCCTGTACCGTGCCTTGATTTAATGATAAATTTTTCTGTCCATGTTCCTACGGTGATTTGGGGGGGGGGGGGGGTAGTAAATGTCCGAATGCATGTTAGAAGAAAATTAGATGTAAATGTATCTTCATTATATTGAGAATAATATTTAATTCATGTGGGTTCGTCTAGGAATTTTGTTTGAGTTTGAAATTCCCCTTTTCCCCGTAATTATTAGATTGAAGAAAAAAAAAATCACGTCGAGATCGCATCCGGATAAAGGTAAGCCGGATAGGAGAGGTCAGACTGTATGTAATTGACGATTTCTTTGCCGTTCTTTTAATAGGATTATGGTAATAATGGGCACAAACTTTTCATCATTGAAAAGCACTCCAGAAGCTTATTAATTTTTTTATTACGGAACATATATCAGTTAAAAACATTACACATATTAATATAGAAAAACAACCATCATACATACAAGCGTGTCCATCGTTACGATAACACGAGATAACATTTCACTCCAGTCCAGTGATGAAGACAATACCGTGAGTGAATAGAATTCTTTAAAATCATACCCTATTCTTTTGGTCTCACGTTATAATTGTTACGGTTTTAGCATCACATACATGTATCAATTTAACATGAGTTTGATATTCTGTCAAGTTCATACGTTATCTATGTAATCATGAAATACATGGTTTAGTAATGGATTCATTCTGATCTCACTGCGACAATTTGGTTATCAAGTATGAAAACTTGTAAGTTTATTACACACGGACGCATGCATTTTTCCTTGTATATGGTGATTACATCAACTTCAATTTCTGTCTTGCTCGTGTCACCCATCACCCTGTAACAGATTACTATAGTGACAATATAGTCTCCAAACTGCGTTTCATTTAAAATTATTACAGACCTGTTTGTTTGTTTGTTTTTGTTTGTTTGTTTGTTGTTGTTGTTGTTGTTTTTTTTTTTTGGGGGGGGGGGTTGTCAGTTGAGCTGATAATACGCCGTAATCTTTGTACACGTACACGAATGTAAGCACAGTTATTACCATGGCTTAATCCTTGAAAGCATGAAATCTTTAATAGAGGAAAAAGGAAAAATGTTAATAATAAGCTATTTGGTTGAATTTATACACTATATTACATCATCAAACTTTAAGATATCCATCAACACTATAATGATACATCAAAAAAGAATTAATCGCTACTAGTATTTGAATCATTTTGTTTCTTTTGTAATTTTGTCTATCACTTTATTATAAAATGTCGTTCATAATCTTAATTTGCATATTGATTTTAGCAATAAAGTGAAAGATTTCAAAATAACAATCACAAAATAATATATTATACTTTCTAAGAACTTGTGGATTATGTGCTGTGTTGGTATATACATTCTGTGAGAACCCACAGGCCCGAATTCACGAAGGTGGTACATGTACAAATGAAACCATGGTTTAAACCATGGTTTCATTTGTACCACCTTCGTGAATTCGAATTCTTGGTTTCATTATTTTGTACCACCTTCGTGAATTTGAATTCTTTCAAATAGCCACCTACGTATCAGTGTAGTTCATATAGATTTCTTCCTGCATCATTGGTTCTGACTCAACCCTAGAAGCTCCTCGTGTTTTATCCACCTGTGCATAGAGCTCCTCACACGGTGGCGGTTCTACGATCGAAATGTTACCTACTGTTTTGTTCACCGTCGCGTACATGTCCTCTCGGGTTTGGGGTCTTGACATAAAACTCTCCGGGTTCTGAATCACAGTGTCGTGACAATCATTGAAGCTGTCCCCTTTTGTCATCTTAGGACGAAGATCATTGGCGAAGTCTTTTTCAGGATTCAACAGACTATAATCTCCAGAGTCGAAAGCATCAGGACATCGCGGTTGCTTGTTGGTATCAATGTCACTTTGTTGCTCCGGATTCAGTTGATAGTAGAAGACATCTTCAGAAGGCATTGCTTTTATAGCATCCTTGCTGGAACAGGGCTTACTATATTTTTTGTCAGGGTAGATCTTATGCTGTGAAGTTTGACCCATAGGTGACAGACCAGGGTTGCAACTTCCTGTTCTGTCGTCAGGGAAAGCATGATTGAGGCGATCGTACTCGCTTTCTGTAGGCATTTCGGATGAATCGTGAAATAACGTCAGTGAATTGTAATAACTGTCATCATACAAGCACGCTTTACCAGTGGATCTAATGGCACCATTCATCCTCCCGTCCAATTTACAAAGGTCTACATCCTGGTAGTCATTATCATCTCCAGAAGCACACGCTGGTTGGTCCAGCGATGTCTCCTGCAGGCCACAATATTCTTTATCAGAAGGAATATTCATTGAGGTCAAAGAAGTGCCGATGCCGGTATTTATGTGACTTTCGTCAGGAACTGTACAAGGGAAGCCACGATTTATGCTGATAAAGGTAGAAAGCCCCTCGTCTATCTCTTCAGCATCCTGGTAGATGTGACTAGTGTGCCCGAGATGGCCCCCTCTGTCTCCGACGGTGTTGCCCAGAATATGAGGCAAAAAGCTACCAGCTGTTGTAGCATTTGGATTGGTAGCGTCCGACAAAACGGTATGATCCGTCGTGATTGGCTCTTGTACAGAAGTGTCGATGGGATTCATCTGAAGCTGCCCGCCATTTGGGTGAACATTTGGCTGATGCGAGGTTTGGGATCTCCAATGTCTGCAATTTAATGGGGAAATTGAATTTATGATTTTACGCATAATATTATGTGACCGTGCATCGCAAAGCCACCAAAAAGTCGCCATACATGGGTTTTTAGTTAAGAGTAGATTGTGGAAGAGCAGAATCTAAGATTTAAAGGGTGTGTACAGTTCTGGTCGAGGTAAAAATGTAGCCTTTAACATTTTGCGAGATGCTCAGAAACCACTCTATGAGATGTCAAAGAGCATGCAATTCTAAGGGGTATCAACAGTTTATTTGATGAAAATCGGTTTTGAAATGGCTGAGATATCCAAAAACAATGTGAAACAAAGAGATTATTATAAAAGCGTGGCCTGTCGCCTTTTATCATTATCACTTTTTTGGATATCTCAGCCATTTGAAAACCAGTTTTCATCAAATAAATGCTGAATCCTTCTTAAAATTACATGCTCTTTCATATTTCATATGAGGTTTCTCATTATCTCACTTAGGAATGTTCAAAATATGAATCCCCATCTCAACGATACTGTACAGTCCCTTTAAAATGAAATATATACTTCAGTGCAAATAGACTTGCCAAACCCATTTAAATAATGGAAAGACAGTTCACACACTGCAAAAGTGTGTACTCAGAAGAGAGGCTTTAAAGTTAAGGGTCTAGGCAAATGCGTAATTTTCCCCAGATGTCTGCAATGAATGGAACAAAGAAAAAAGATATAAATTTCCATGACAACCACAATTAAGTGGTTACATGTATTAAACTAAACTGAAAGTTTGCTCATCATTAAATTACATTATATTTATGGCCAATATAAACTTCAAATGCAACATTAGTGTGATTTCAATTATTAGAGATGAAAACTGTCTGAAGGGTTTCTAGTGTTATAAATCGGTAAATCTGAGAAAGCCTACATCAGACCGAAACAAAGTATTTGAAAAACTGCAAAAGAATCATGGTGCGCAGTCACATAATATAGTGTCGTGGTATCGACAGCGCTTGACGCGTGACCATGTATAGTTTAGCGTAATAATGTCGGAAATCCTAGAGCTGACAAAAAGAGGTATATTAATTTTGCCCTTTCTTCGTGTTCACCCGTGCCACTTTACTTTTGATTCGGTTCATTTCAGTTTGAAGGTCTAGTAAGCTTGACTTCCTATTGTTATATCATTCGAGGCTTTCTCCCTGCACACTAGTCAGACGACTGGTTAGAATTGTCAATAATTAAAGACTCGGTAGCACTGGAAAATGTGGGTGTCCGACTGAATCGGTCTTAATTCGCTGCCCACCGAGGCATATTCGAGACAACGAATAGTGCTCGTCAGCCAGTTGTTTTAGGGACGATTCCAGTCAAGATTTTTCTTCTCCCCTCCCCCCCCCCCTCCTTTTTTTTTTTTAAGGCTGAGTATGTACTTGCACATCAGTGATCAGTGATAAAACTGTACACAATTTGTTACGGGGATTTTCGAATATACCCGAACCGGGCCCGCCTTTCGAATCCATGTATCCCCACGATACGGGGTCTTTAAAAGATGCAATTTTATTTCAAAAAATTATAAGAGTCATATTTACGAGATCAGCAAATCAAATCAAGATGAATGTCTTTTATTGTTTTAAAACAATACCACAAGGCTGACTCAATACTTGCACTTGGACTGGGAGAGATACTCATCTCGTTTGATAAACCTGCATTCACAAATTGGCAGTCTAACCACTCACACTCGCTTGACAGCCTCCAAAATTCAACTCCACATCATTTTGTCTGGCGACCAAAAACTCTGGTTTTCGTGATAACAAGTCCACCCACCAATAGTTATGTAAGAAGAATACAAATCAGCAAACTTACTTCAACATTCATGTGCATTCAGTAATGTACACTCACTTCTGAATATGCTTTATTTGTTTCCTGGGTTGCATACAATGATTCCACACCCTAGATTTACAAACTAGTTTTCACAAAAATTCACCTTTTCTGTTGATGCCTACACCAAGCGATGGATAGTATGCCAACCACAGCAAAAACAACGAGAAGGGTTCCCAGGATGTACGTAATATAATTCTCGTCACTCTCAGGAACTGGAAGATAGAGCATTAACTTATTTAAGATATAAATACACAATATTTATATACATGTACACTGTATATTCCTAATGTCACATTTTATTTCGATACAATTACTAAAAGATACATGTCATTATAATGTTTAATAAAACATCTATATTGAAATGAATTATAGATTATGTAAACATACATACTATGAAAATAGTTTGGATAGTAAAGTAGTAAAGCGTATTACATCAAAATCTGATCTATATAGGTAGCGGGTTTAGAATTTCCAAAATTATAAAAGAATAACGGGGGAACAAAATATGGTCATTGATATAACTTACTTTATACTTCACAGTATCACTTGGCCCTTTTGCACAATGACAAGGATGTAATTTCATTGCACTTGTAACCTATTTTCCCTCATTAAGCTTCTTTTTTTTTTCAGGAAAATGTCTTTTCATTGGATCAACGAATATTTGCGTTATGATAGTTACATCACCACGAAAATCTGATAATCGATGAATAACAGTTTTCTATTTAGTTCCTATTGAAGACCGGCGCTTTGCAACATTTCTTCATGGACATTTTTGTTATTCTTGTATCATAAGAATTAAACACTTCTCTCTGAGACAGTAACAACTTCAAAACTTGAATCCAGTTCATTGATTCATGATGAATTCACTATGAACAAACGATGAAGAACCAAATCTAGTGTGTTTCCATTTAAACAAAGTGGTGAAACAAATGATGCATTTTAGGCAATAATTGCGAAGTAGTCGTAATGTAATTATGCGTATGTAATTAATGCGTTAAGAGGTAAAAATGGAAACATTATAAGCAAAAATATTTTTTACTACAGGTCGAATCAATTACTAAACTCACCTGACTGAGACGTTTCAGTTGTCGCTCGCAATGACGTAATGTCTTGGGTAGTCTGCGTCTGCTCTGTGTATTGAGATAAACCCACCGCAATCATTGATGGTATACATGCTGATGATATAATGTCCTGAACTCCTATTCTCAAGACGGAAAATACGTTCATCATATAATTTTATCTATCTGTAAGATATCAGACTTTTGTACGTGGTGATAATAAAAGTATGAAAATTTGTAGACCATGAATGCTCATAATGGAGATGTTGACATTGCACAGGTCGCCGACCTTCACCCCCCCCCCACCCCCTCAAAAAAAAAAAAAAAAATATGGCTCTCCTGAAATAAAAAAAAAAAAGAATAAGGGGAAGAGGACTCAGAAATCCTGATAGCAAAAAAAAAATCAAAAGAAAATAATCCAAAATTCCGCCATGAGATTCTTCCCCTCAAAAGGAAATATACACTACACAGAAAATTGAACCTCGACCCTCTTTGGCGCAATCATCGCCCTATCAAACACACACACACGCACACACACACACACAAACACACGCATACACACTCAAAGTCACATGGCCCATGCACTGTATTGAATTCATGCCATTGTCTTGTAATTGTATGTCCCAAATTAATTGTAATGGTTATCAAAAAAATGAAGTGATAGGCTTTGTATATAACAGAAATCTAAGCAGCTAGTCGTTATTATTCTCGATGCCTGCGAAGTTCATTTTAGTAAATTACCATCTTTTTTGTTTCAAGCTTATCACACTCTAGAAAAATTCCAAATATCAATTACTGTAAACATTGCGATCACTTTATTATTGCACACAAAGTTTTGTTCATATTATTGTTACACCGTACTTGCCAATGTAGTACATACCCTGAGCAGTGCTTTCTATACTTTGTGTAGGCATCGTGGTGATATTGCCATCTTGCCACTCTGCGTCTGTGAACAAACATTCCCATCCACAAAAGCAATGAAAAACTCATGAAAAAATGTGTGAAAGTACAGCAAAGAAGGGATGAATTTCAGTAACTTCGTGGTGTTCATATCAGTGGTGCCTGTGGTGTCGTAATCTCACGTGATCAGGTGGTAAAAATGCCCATCTCTTTGGCATATTTTACAAATAAAGGGAAGGAAGACATGCAGTGAGCATTTCAGAGCACGTATCATGCTCACGAAGAAGATAGACCGATTATTAAAAAAAAAAGAAAAGATTGATATTTCCCAATGAATTACTTCACGGGATACAACACGATTGTGTATAATTCCGAGAAATGGGAAATTTGTTGGTAAGCATTGTCTCATGTCAATGCATTTGAATGACTGCTAGTAATTTCAATTTTTCTCCTATCATGCCTATCAAATATGGCAGTATTAATTCCCACTGGTGCATTCTACGTGGTGTGTTTTAGGTGAAGGCTCAAATGGCACACATTTTTATCATCCGCACTCAGATGACGATAACTCTCGGAAAGTATAGATGCTTACAACAACAACAAAAAAAAAATCCGCAAAAAAAAAGTTAGAGTATAATTTGCAGTTCCTCCCTTTCAGGTATAATGTAAAATGCTGTCTTTTTATTTCTCTTACACTATTGCACAAAGCAGATATTTTTAAGATCATAATCACTGATAATAGTCAAATTGATTTCAGGAGATGCTGTTTGTTTTTACTTTCAACTGCTCGGCAAGAAGGGACCGAAGCGTTCCAAACCGGGAAGTAAGTCGACCATCCTGGTAGTCCCACACACTGCAGTATCGCACTCCCGTTGACGGTGTAACCTTCGTCACAGGTGAGAGTTATCTTCGACCCGAAGCTCGTGATATCCGAGTCCCAACTCCCATTGGGCACAACCCCAGGATGATCACAAAATCCGACAGAGACTTTCAGTAAAGGAGACATGTATAGGGAATTCCCTTGAGCCATGAGGGAAAACTTGAAATAATCATATCATTACGATATGTTACATGGAATAATCATTATAAAGAAAGATACTATAATTATGTAAACAGATTCACTTTTGTATCTCTTTTGGTAAGGTTCAGATGCCTGTTCATCTGCCAAATTAAAAGACTAGCTGACTAGCACAGAACGTAAACATAATTATAAACATTGATTGTATACGATAACAGTAAATATATATGATGATTTTTTTTTTGGGGGGGGGGGTTATAAAACATGTTAAAGGTTTGAACCCGACAAAGCATATTACAGGTATTAATAGTCGCTGACAAATTATACTGTCGTCACTATCATCACTGATGCTTGCCTATATTTATTTCACTCTCTGATGTCAAGAAATCTTTGCTTGTCGAATTACTCACGGTTAAATGAATGATGTCGGTTGATGGAGTCAAATTCTGTCGCAAGTGGACATGCCCATCTGTGAGAAAAGTTTCCGCCAGAAATGATCTGCGTATACGTTTCAGACTGAAGACAAGTGCACAATTCTTGATGCATGACAGCAACGCCATTGCTTTCGGGCTTTCTTCTACAGGTAAACATGCACTCGCCGTCCGAATCAACGCTAAATCCGGTGTTAAATGCTGTTTGAACGTTTAGTTGCTTGTCTTTGTAGCATCCAAGAAATGCAGGCTCTACGCAGTGACAGAATATTATGATTATTTCAACCTTCTAATGCGTGATACTTTGAAGTGTGCATTATGGCCAATATATTTTAACAACAGCTAGTCACAAATCATCCCTGAAATTACAGTTTGATAAATGATAAGTGTTTCTGTTTGAATACAGGTTAATCACTTTACGTAGCGCCTGAAAATATCAAACACATACATACATGCATACATACATACATATATGTGTGCATGTGTCTGTGTGTGTGTGTGTGTGTGTGTTGACAGCGGAATCTATGGTTTTTAACAGTGTCGAGTTTCACTCCACCGTACACAATTAACAGATTAAACGAGATTTAAATGAAATTTAACATTGAAGTTTAATCATAATTCTACGAAGTACTAAGCATAATATGAGGAATCATGTCTGGGTTGTACACCTGCCACCGATCAGAGAACGCCACACATTCAAAGTATTGTGTCCTTATTCAGATGCAAATAAGTACATGTTCATGTAGTGTGTATAAGTAGCCTGCTCACATCCGTACACGTCAGTATTTAAAGTCAGACTCATTCAACCACAGTAAAAGGGGCGGGCAAGAAATTCATTCTCGCAGTCACAACTCGATCCCATTCATGAATTACGTAGCACTCATTCACGTCAGGAGACGGGATGAACCGTATCATCGGGTGGGACATGATTCCTCATATTATGCTTAGTACTTCGTAGAATTATGATTAAACTTCAATGTTAAATTTCATTTAAATCTCGTTTAATCTGTTAATTCTACTTCGTACAGCCTAATTATTCGGAATCATGTCTGGGATTTCAAAGACGATGGTTGAATGAGACTCAACAAGCCGAGTAATTTGTTCGGGCATGATCAAACTTTATTCATGCAGGGGCTCCTCGTGAGATTGAGCAAAGCAAAAAATAACATGACTCTTACTCGAGAGATGAAATATCAAATGACTTTTTCTTCAGTTCGATAGGCTTCTGATAAAATCTCGCAAAAGTTCTAGCAGAACTCCATCCTGCTGTGGACAGTATTGTGTCTATATCCGTCCCGCCTCTTAGAGCGGCACTCGTAGAGGCGGCGCGAGTACTGTGCCCTTTATATGTAGTTGTGTCGATACCGGCTGACTGGAGGACGCCTTTAAGCCATCGGCTAATCGTTTGGGGGGAAACGTTGCGATGAGGGCGATTGACAGAGAGGACGAGGTACCGATTCCCGCTTCGAAAGCTTGCCGTCCTGCGAAGATATTCGCGTAACGTTTGGAGAACGCAGATGCGGTCGTCCTCTGGGTATGCTGACAACTGTATCGCCGTAGCGAGTTTCCCGGGTCTGCTAGTTTTAGTGATGTGGTTGACTGAGAAGGTGACTGATGACCTCGAGACCGATGAGTCATGTGGAACTATGTAGGCTATAGTATGTGCTCTCTGACTGGAGACGAGGGCAATGAGCATGACGAGTTTGTGAGACAGCTGTTCTAGTGAAATCTTGTCGTTAGGACTGAGCGTGCGAAGGTAATTCAAAACCACAGCGACGTCCCAGGTAGAGTTGTATCGAGGTCGCGGTGGTCTAGAGTTGAAGACCCCTCTCATGAATCTCGTTACGAGTGGGTGTGATCCCACTGGATGGCCGTCACACGGGAGTAGAAACGAAGATAACTTGAGCTGCGTAAACTATTCAGAGTGCTGTATGCTGCGCCAGCGTGAAACTCCTCCGCCAGAAAATTAAGAACGATGCTTACATCCGAGCAAAGTGGATCGCTTTTCCACGTACAACAGAAACGGCGCCATCTCCTATATGCCGAGTTATAGCACCTCTGAGTTGACTGTCTCCATGACCGCATGATGATCTCGGAAGCTGCATGTGAAAGGCCTCTGATGCGTAGGCGTTCCCGGACACATGACATGCCGCTAACGTCAGGTGATATGATAGCGGATGTTGGCTGTCGGAGGAAGGGAGAGATAAAATTTGGTTAGCAGGAGGCAGAATCACTGGGTAGTCTACTAGCATACTCATTAGCTTGGGATACCAACTTTGTGTCTTCCACAAGGGAAAAACTATGATGGCCTGGGCCTGATCATTAGATAATTTCCGTAGAATTTTACTCAATAGGCAGAAGGGGGAAAGATGTAGCTGCGAAAGCGCCCCCAATCGAGACAGAATGCGTCGGTTGCCATGGCTTCGGGATCAGGGCGCCAAGAAACAAAAGGAGCCATGCGGAAGTTCAGGCGCGATGCAAATAAATCTACCTCTGGTGTGAAAAATAGTTCAGAGGGTGAGTCGAAAATATGTGCTGCGAGCATCCACTCAGTATTCAGATTAAATGTGCGCGAGTAGCCGTCTGCTATTGAGTTCTCAACGCCAGGAATGTGTACGGCGGACAGCCAGATGTTTCTGTCTAGGCACCAGAGCCAGATTGTGCGCGAGATATTATGTAACTCGGGGGAATGGCAAGTCCCGAAGTGATTAATGCACGACACTACTGAGACATCGTCTGATTTAACGCGAATGTTAATGCCGGATTCGTTTGAACATAGTGATTGGAGGGCAAAAAGGACTGCAAGCAATTCGAGATTGTTAATGTGGAGATTCCTTTCTCCGGAGCTCCGTGCGTCCGTGCGTGCTGCGCTTGTTAGTGGGGCAGTAGACGCCCCAGCCTTCGAGAGATGCGTCTGTCTCGAATTCCAGGTCAATATTTCGCATGATAGGTGAAAATGAGTTACTTGAATTTGATGCCCACCACTGGAGGGCAAGACGTGCCTTATCTGACAGGGAAATGATAGCTTCAAAAACCCCTTGATTGCATTGCAAAGCAGTATTTTTCTCAATTTCAAGATCTCTCCGAAAAATTGCCCCATAAGGAACAGCGATTTCCGCTGCAAGGACGAGCCCAATAGCGCGAGATAGCAAGCGTATCTTCGTTGTCCGTTTCTTTACCAAAGAAATGCATGCTTGGATAATGGTGTCGCTCCTTCTTTCTGGGAGGCTGATTGTCATAGTTACTGAATCTATAATGAGGCCCAGAAATTCAATATTGGTGCGGGGCTCGCGCACGGACTTTTCCTTGTTAATGACGAATCCAAGTGACTCGAAAAGTTCAATTCGATTCTTAACGCTCGCCGTGCAGTCGTCGTAGCTACGAGCGATTAGTAGGGCGTCATCGATGTAGTTACATGATACATATCCTAAATTACGGAGGGCAGCTATTGGAGGTTTTAGCACTTTTGTGAACACTCGGGGGGCACTGCTCAGTCCAAAGGGCAGAACGCGAAACTGAAACAATTTTCCCTTCCATTGAAAACGAAGAAATTTCCTGTGTTCTAGTGCTATCGGTATGCTAAAATACGCATCTTTCAAATCGATAGAAGCAAAAAAACAATTTGGTTCAACAAGGAGGAGTGCCGATTCAAAAGTCTCCATTTTGAAATGGTGATATGAAACAAACTTGTTCAGGTCTTTCAGGTTAATGACGGGCCTAAAAGATCCGTCTTTTTTAGGCGTTATGAAAATGTTAGATACGAACTCCCCGTCTTGGTGGAGGCATGGCTCAATTGCGTTCTTATTGAGAAGCTTCGTAATTTCATGGTCGATAATGGTAGTTTCACGGGGTGAAAAACTTATTTCGTTTGGAACAGAATTTTGAAAAGGCAAATGGTTAAATTCAATATGGTGGTGTTGTATAGCGTCTAAGACCCAGTGGTCAGACGTAATCAGCTTCCAACTATCCGCAAATTGAGCCAGCCTACCTCCCACAACCGGGGGAGTCGAAGTCTTTGAAGGCAATTTACTCACTCCGTCCTGTGGACGAGTTACTTGTCCGACCTCGGGTTGTCTCTGGATGGACGGCCGCGATATGTCGGCGCCCGTCGGCCGCTGAAGTTTGGGTGCTGCCTGGGTCGAAAACTCGAAGAGGAGGGACCGTCGTTCCTCCGTTGCGGGTACGGATCGTATCGTCCGGGGTGCCCGGGGTGTCTCCTCGGGTAGGCGCCCCTATACGCCTGCCTGAAGCTCCTCTTAGGGAGACTGGTGTTGCGAACACTCAGACCCAGCATATCGGTGTCGCGAAGTTCTTTACACTATTGTGGGAGGTCGTCCCCGAACAGAAACGTGGATGGTTTCTGCGCTATGTCTTCGGAACACAGCGGGCGGAACGCCGGGCTGAGTTCGGGTCGGATGAAGTCCCTGCGTTTTGCATTCAGCTCGACGTTTGCTGCTCCGATTAGGGCGATACCGTCGAGAATGAGTTTGGCCGCCCGGGAGGAAGGGGTTGTATTTTGCGATAGCAGCTCATCCGCTGCTCGCGCAAGGGGCGTCGTTGCCGTAAAAAAAAGGGTCTGCACCTTTTGTAGCTTCGAATCTGTCACTCGTGTTTCGGTTTTTAGTACGTGCCATACTTCTGGGTTAACCCTGCAAGTGGCAACGGCCTCGCAGTTGGCAGGCCTTGGATATGACTCCTGCTTAGATTTCAGAGTGGGCTCTTTAAGTTTCAGCCGAATGAGCTTGTTCACAATGTTAGCGAGCTTGTCGCTTACTGCTGCTCCCACGGGTTCGCTCTGGTGTTCCACCATATCAGAGAACTCGCCGAGAACCCCGCTGTCCTGCTGAACCAGCTCTTCAATTTCCATGTCGATATCGTCGTCACGGGGTGGTTGCTCTTGCGGAGCTGGAGGGGCTTGGGTGTCCAGCAAGGACATGACCGTGGACTGCAGTGTGGAGACGGCAGTAGCGAGTTCCGAGAAGCGAGACGTGGAGCAGGACTCGTTGGGGGGTGCGCCCAACGCCGCTGGTGCCGTCATCTGGGCGGGGATCGCGCCCGCCAGGGAGCCAGCAGGGATCACGCCTGCTGAAAGGGATGGGGCAGGGATAGCGCCTGCCGCTGTAGTTACAGCGGATGCTTCGGGGGGATGCGCCCCTGCCTGTGGGCGTGGCGTCTTCTTGCTTCGGCCCTTGGGACCTCTCAGCTTGCCGCCTGGGTTGTCGTTCGCCAGCTGCATGTTGCCCGGTATTGGAGAGCATGGTTCGTTGAGCAGCCGCTCAATATCGCCTTGCAGGTCTTCCATCTCTAGTAGTTCTTCTGGTCGGCCACAAAATGTACACTGACGTGTACGGATGTGAGCAGGCTACTTATACACACTACATGAACATGTACTTATTTGCATCTGAATAAGGACACAATACTTTGAATGTGTGGCGTTCTCTGATCGGTGGCAGGTGTACAACCCAGACATGATTCCGAATAATTAGGCTGTACGAAGTAGAATTAGCGTATAAAAGAACACTATGTTCGTATACATCAAACACACTAATTCACTCTTTCTATGCGACGTATGATTATGTAGAGTCACGCAAAAGCATAAGAATAGATATCAATAATTATGTTTGCGAATGTCTGAACTTTATGATTGATGAATGATAAAGAATATATAAATGTTTTCATGTGACATTTGGAATCTCTTACCTCGGCATTGGAGTCTAACAATTCTGTTTGAGAAACACTCGGTTGCTGTCATTAAACAGTCCATTACACGCAGCGAATCTGTGCATTGATATTGTACAAATCGTTCATGAAATCGATAAAGTTTGAACGCCGTATTTCTCATAAAAGTTTGATACACAGATAACGGTTCTCATGTGTAATATGTATGTAAAAAGAAAATAGCTACAAAGTAACAAAACATAACGACAATATCAGTAATGATTTGGGCATTAATAAGTTTGTGTGTAGAGAAAACAAATCTTATTCTAATGAACGTTTGATTGCTGCATTTATACCATTAAGTTCTGTCATCCAACGTCAAAGAACGTAGTCATTTGTAAGTATTATTTTCCATCATTGTGTATGTCTGTAGCAAGAAAACTTGCGTATAGTTTAAAAAGATAGTTTATTATATAGCCTAAGGAGTTTTGAAATATCGGGAAATTAAAACTGTTGCACGTTCAGAAAACGAACCATCGCAATGACAATAGGCCTTTCCAATTGGTAATTAGCTTCTAATCTGCATGCATATTATTCCGCTGTTACCTTCACGACATGACAGCACTTGAGCTTTTTTTCGTGTTGTCGTCGCAATTGAGGCCAAACTCTGACCGGTATAATACTTTGCCGTCGGGAAGCCGAGCTCTTCACAGACCAGTTCAGCTGCTTTGGGGGTAAATCCATCCAAGCAGACGTATCGGTCTGATTCGATGACCAACAGGCCTTCAATGGGAGAGGATCCATCAACCAGCTTCACTGTTGGTATCCCTTGAAAATTAATTACCCAGGTTCGAAATATTACATGGCAAATGGTTTGGGGGTAACTAATAATCTATAAGCAATCATTCACCATGTTCACGTCGTAGCTCATCCGAGGTGAAGACGATTATCAGAATTATGGTCTAAACCCTTCTTCGAGTTATACGCTGTTTCCCCTTAACGGTTTCTCAAAAGGAACAGAAGAAGCAATGCGATTTATAATTGTCTGTTGTTGTTTTTAACGCAGATCGCACTCTACTTTATTTCTCCTCCCCACATTATTTTGGGAACAATATGACGAAACTGAATAAACTTTCGTGAGTCAACTGGCATCATCATGGAATTCATACGTGACCTAAAGATCAATAATAACGCTTATTATTCTAGAGATTATTAGCGAATGTCGAGATATCAATCTATCAACTAATAGTTGGTAAGCCTGGCTTGACGGCTTTCTGTTCATCCGGTATTGGAATAAACATTTGCACACATTTGAGTACAATATACAGTACAATAATACATTATGACAGATAAGGATACAGAATAATGGCTATTATGTGAATTGACTTTCACAACAACACTCATGGGCAACGACACAACACATGGTCAAGGACATTAATAAACTCTTTCTGTTTTGCATTTTTTAAAAGAATAATGGCCAAGATATCTACCAAAGAAGTATTAAAAAAAAATAAAATGTCAAATTTGCCGGATACTCCCCATTGCAATTGCCATCGAGTATCTTCCAGGACAAAGTACTGTCGCAAATTTTATTTCGTATGTTTCTCTTCCCTGAGCCATATCAATCCCATGAAATAATTTGATTTAATTTAATTCAATTCATTTTCATATTTTTCAATGAAGGAATGTACATCAAATATGATAAGATAAAGTGAATCAAATTATCCGGCTAGGATGCACAGTAAATTATTGTAAACATATTAAAAAACATGACGGTCACTCTTCGTAAACTTGGCTCTCTGTATAAATGCTAGAGAAAAATGATGGAATCTACTTAAAAGCAAGCTTGTTAAGCGTAGGTCCCAAATTCTGGACAGAGGGTACAAAAACACATAAGGAGCACGGGTGCAACATAGCACTAAAATATAGAAAACAAAACTAAAAGGCAAGGATACCCGGGGAAATAACAGATTCTTCTCAAATGCATACAATGTATAGTGAAAACGAACAAAAATAACCACATTCTGCGGACGTATATGAACAGTTGTTCTAGAGATGTTAACAACATGAATTCATTATTACGTAAAGAAGTAGCCATCACAATCCTTGCACAGCTGCATGCAGCGCCAACTCTATGAGGCACATTCTCTACCATCCCCTGTTCCATTTCCCTTGTTCAGCGTGTAGGCATTCTCTCATTCTCTCTTTTTCTTTCTTTCCTTCCAAACTTTTCATCTATTCTGGCAAGTTGTGTCATGTTGTTGTGTTTCTTCTGTTTTGTCCCGTCCTGTCGTATATCATATTTGTCACAAGTGTTTGTAAATAAGTAATTCATAAGTTTTATCAGTGGTTCACAATCTACAAGCTTTGCTTTTATTCTTTCTTCCTTTTTTTCAACTGAAGCATGACTTTGTATTATTCTTTTTTACCAGTATGCGCTCTTATGTTTACCGATATCATTTATCTATTGCAAAGGCAAATGTTTTTTGTTTATGATGTAGTACCTGATTTATCTTGTGTTATGTTTTTGTTGAAAGAAAAAAAAAAAGAAGAATGAAAATAAATGAATTGAAAAAAAAATATTTGTATACTGTACATAAAATGACATTTTGATACATTGTACGATGAAAATGAGGCATATGACACGGCATTCAATTACTTTGTATACTTTCATTTTACTTCTATTCCTAGATCTCATGTCCTGTCATGCAAATGGAAACATCAGGTTTCAAATAACGGAGGGAAAAACAAGTGTTGGAGTAAGTAACAGTCAGTGAACAGTTGTGTTCATGCTGTGGAAACTACACTTACCTTCGTAACACTTCACGCTCATGTTGAATCTCACAGGGTAGACATATATACAATAACTGTAGCTTCATCTGATGGGTGAGCGATAAAAAGGGAGAATACTCTAAGTCTTTCACAATCAGACTCCGAGATTTCTTGTTTGCTATTTCGTCAAGTCTGTGGAATCCCACCACTCCATTGTTGATGGAATTGAGGGTATAGAGGATTCTCCTTCCACGGGGTGCCTGCAGAACCCAACTATCATGGTTTTCAGCGCAGGTTCGGTCACACCGTATCTCCCGTTCTAGAATACCCGAACAATTAAGACTGAAATCTGCGTGATGATAAAGATAACAAAGGGTTCACGTAAATCAATGAATTATAAGAATAGTAATAAAAGGAACAATGAAACATTCCTCAAGTATTCGAGCTGATGTCAGTTCGGTGACATGATTTAAAGCACCGAATCATGTACTATTTCTTACCAAATTCTTTGAACGCATTCGTCTTCATTATATAATAAGTAATATAATGTTTTTCTTTCAAAAGCGTAGCAGATAAAAAAAAATGATAAAGGTTAACTTAATAGAACCTAATTACTCGTGGGAATTGTTAGAACAGAGGTTCAAGCATATCTGATATAACATTCCATTCTTGTGTAAAGACTGACATGCAATAAGAACTGAGAAAGAGAGAAATGTGCGAGATATGTCAATGATGGAAAGAAAATTGAAAGGTATACCTACATGTATTAGTTCCCAATGCTGAGGAATTCATAGAAGGATTGCAAAACGTGAAATGAGCAGAAATCCATACCAGGAATATCATTCTTTCCTCCATCGCGAAAAAGGGGGAATCATAGCACAGCCACTGCAGATAACTCCGAAATACCAGCACGCTATTATACAAAAGACTGAAAGTCGGTGTAATGTTCCCTTGAAACCCTACATGCAACCGGTACGTGGAATAAGAATGAACGATAATTACTGTTGATGGTACTGAGCTGATTGATGACGTTGGAGTATTAAAAAGTCTGAGTGCGCATGATAAGAATGCGTTCGAGCATAATGAAATTGTAATTATCTCATAAAGATGCCTGGGCTTTCAAGGAAGCGATACAGGAGGATCCACAGCATACAGCCACTCGAGAATGCCAATCATTATAGTTTCAGTAATATAACGCCCACGCTATCGTTTGAGATATTGTATTGTGTCACGTTATTATCACAGATCTATTATCATATTTCTGTGATAGTTACTGAAATTCATGGGATACTTTCGGACTACATTTATACTGGCGAAGTGCTTCCAGCAAGCTGAACGACTCCGTAAAGAATTGTGCTCTACTATTATGATGCATTTGTTTTTAACACGAAATATGTAAACCAAAGTGATAAGCAAAACTCTTGAGGGTGGAAAACTACTTTCGACCCTTAACAAATTCACAAAGCATTATCTCTCCCTCTCTCTCTCTCTCTCTCTCTCTCTATCTATCTATCTCTTTGGCCTGTGCATTTTATATCATTTTAAATGTTTGATAGTATTGGTGCAAGAAGCTGAACCCGCCTGTTTTGCTTTTTTCTTTTGTGAGTGCTGGATTCAAATCTGGATGATGAAGCTCTTTTACAATTGAGGGCTTTGAAATATCAAAGGACCAATCCACCTTCATGTGGATTGAGTGAATGCAGTAATATTAGTACAGCGTAATTATCAGTGAAAGTTTGGGGGAAATCGGACAGTCAGTTCAAAAGTTTTGAATTTTTAAGTTTCTGCTCTGTCACTGCAGGGTGAGAAGACTATTACAGCTAGTGATGTTACATGTATAGAACAATGTTAAGAAAATAAAGACATTTCAACATATTTTCACTTTTCTCGCATCATTAAAAAGACCACTTGACTTGCCTCTTTCAGAAGGCAGGGGGATAATATAGGTTTTCCCGCCTTATTTCATCAGATTTCCATTCGATTTAAAAATGTGATCATTCAAGTTCGAGTGAATTTTTGAATGATCCCGGAGATAAGCATTCAAGAAAGTAACTGGTTTATTCAGGCGTCTGCTTGATCGATCATCAGCTGAGCGGCTCGTCCATGCCTTCGTCTCCTCCTATCTGGACTACTGCAACTCCCCCTCCCTCTTTCTCACAATGGTCATATCCCCTCTCCAACGTATCCAAAATTCAGCCGCTAGATTAGTCTCCCTTTGTAGGAGACATGACCATATATCTCCTGTTCTCCGCTCACTCCACTGGCTTCTAGTCCATTCCCGTATTACTTTGAAGATCCTTCTTCTGACGTACAAAATCACACGTAATCCTGCACCCACATATCTTCAAAACCTAGTCTCTCTCCGCTCCTCCTCTTCTGCCAGACCCCTCCGTTCATCTCCTCTCTCCAATTACTTCATGGCCCACGTACAAAAACCCGTTATGGTGACCGAGCCTTCTCTTCCATTGCTCCCACTCTATGGAATAAACTCCCTCTTTATATTCAGAATGCCTCATCTGTCGAATCATTTAAAATTCTTCTCAAAACTCACCTGTTTAATCAGTTGTATTCTTTTTTCTGGAGGCGCACACAGTTATCAATTATTGTACCATTGCATCACATGTATTTTTCTTTTCTTTTCTTTCTTCTTCTTTTGTTACTATTAACGCTGATTTTGTTAATGCTATTGTGTTTTCTAGTCTATTTGTATGAGTAGCAATAGTGCGCTTAGAAACGTCAGTATGAAGCGCCATATAAATGCAATTATTATTATTATTATTATTATTATTATTCAATTTGATTTAATCAACATACAATTTCATGAGTTTCTCAAATAAACATGTAAAAAGGGCGTTAGAAGAATGTTAAGGAATTCAAATTCACGATAAGCAATAAGGCAAACATTTGCAACATATCGACAGTCTTTTTCGTTGTTTCTTATATTCCTTGTAGTTACTCATCTGTTTGAATATGCACACTTAATGTATTCTGAAATGAGACTTTTGCCTTGTATAGGGCCTATGAAAGCTCGTATAACTCTTCTTTGAAACGCTTATTATGTACATTACATTCACACACGACCCTAACGCTGCTAGAGAAGAGTACACGTATACATGAATATCTCGAATACGGACAGAATTTATGGGCGAAGCTTTTGACAACTATAGCAAGACTATATCACTGGAGAAACCATTGGGTAAAACAGGTCTACAGTTGAACTGGAAACTGTGAACTGGAAGGTGTGAATGGAATCAAAATGTAAATTTGAATGTAGACAAATTTTTAGATATAGCCATTCTCTTTATGTTACATCGATACTGTAAGGAAGTAATTTGAACGTGGAAGACAAAATTATTCACAAAATACAGTAGACTAAAACTGAATAAATGAAACTTTGAAATTAAAATGTATCATTGTGTACAGCAATCCAATGTATTGCAGAGAGAAACAAGAAAGGACCCGTAGAAACGCATGGGAACTTCTTATGTTGATTGAATTTGAAATTTCAAAGTGCGAAGTTGTATTCCTATAAATGAAATTGAAACTGGTAATTCTTAACTTTTGAACGAATTGCCCGATTTTCCCCAAACTTTCAGATGCTCTCTACTAATATTGCTGCATTCACTCAATTCACACAGTGGCGAATCCAGAGGGGGTTGCACCGGGCGCGCGCTACCTCTTCATTTGTTGTTAAAACAAAAGAAATAAATAGGAAAAATGAGATGAAACCCGGAAGTAACACCAAAAATATTGTTTGCGCCCCCTCCCCCTTTACAGAATTCCTAGATCCGCCCCTGTCACATGCCTATGAAGGTGGACTTGTCCTTTAAAGATGGTAGCCAAAATTGCCGCATAAAATGACGTCTTGCCACATTTTCTTTTAAATTGTTGAAAAGGGAGAAACAAAAATTAAAGATTTTCTTTACATTTTTTATCTCGAGTTAGCTGAACCTGCATCTGGATGTAGCAACTTTTGCATCCTTGAGAATTATGAGATATTCAAGATTCAGAATGAATGTAGTACCAGTTTGTTTGAAGTTATTTTATTTTTAGCATGATTATGTTGAATTTATGAGAATATATGGAGGATACTCAGGCCCGTTCCCCCTCGAAATGGAAAATGTCTGCAGAACGGATGACGTTTCCAGATCTTTCCTGCTCTGTAGAGTTATGTGAACACATATAATATTCCTGCTCTGCCATTGTCGAGGAAGATAAGGGCTCGAGTACACGTCATGAGACCTCTTCAGCTAATCGGCCACTCCCTGCGCGTGCGTAGATGTCCAATCGAAAGCGTACTAGCCGATTCCCAAGGCTTTTAGGAAAGTGGCACGGGCAAGTACTTACATTGTCGATCATCTTTCAATTCGTTTTTACCACGACTCACACACACACACACACACAAACACACACACCCTCGTCCTGTACCTATCAATACACACATGCACACACGTACATCTATTACACTTCAGTTAATACTTGATATTTATCAAACCTTCCTGCTTACATTGAGATTATGACAGCTATATTCACACACACATACACACACACACACACACACAAATACATACATATATATATATATATATATATATATATATATATATATATATATGTCTTTAGAATCTGAAGGAAAATATAGTATATGCCCCCTTATGTAAATTATGAGGTGACACGAAATTCGCTCCTGCAACAATTGTTCCCGTCTCATTATCTCCTAGGACTTACGGTTCGGGTTAGGGTTGTGATAGTGTTTTAGGTTTAGCATGATGTGAGGATTAGGATTAGGATTAGGGTTAGGGTTATGTTTGTGGGTAGAATTTATGTTTGGCTTACCGTGCAAATATGTCATGGCAGCAATTGTCGCAGGAGCAAATGTCAATGAACCAAATAATAAACCTTCCCATTTCCTCATTTCCTACTTTTTGTGACAGCATTATTTCTTTTTTCTTTTCCGTGTAATATAATTGCTGTTCTAACCTCTTGCAATAACTCAACAGCTGATTCTGACCTTGCCTGACAAACAATAATATTTAATTATAAAAATTGCTGTTATTGCATAAACCAATGTTAATTATTTGAAAGGTCCCTTCAATACCATGTACAGTGTATGTAATACATACATTCAAACACTCGCACACTAACTCTCTCACACACAGGCATAGCATGCATATACACATCCATACAATCACAAATATTGCACATCCATACATTGTCTAAGTGCAGATGAAAACAGATGATATCAGTCACAAGTCAAGAGGAATTAAGACACACATTTGATAAACTGAAAAGATTCACCAGTACACCATGGCTGTGGATGTAAAGACACATAGTTTATAATAGAAGCAGGAAGCTTGTAGCAGTCCTCTGAACAAAAGTTCATTTGGATATCATGTTCCAATATATCAAAAATAAGTTAGTTCGGAATACTGTTCAGTGTTGCACATTTAATAACCTTTAAAGTCCAAGCATTTGCTAGACAACTTCTCACACTGGAGATTAGAGGGGGAAAAAATCTACACTACATCATCCGTAGAACACTATTAATGAAACACTATCAGACGGGCTAATTTTGGCACAAATTACTTTACGCGCACAGACAACACTATGAAAACTGACAATGTCAACAACTCAAAAAATGCCACTAAGTTACACTAAGAAGTTACACACTAAACTGCACTATTTCCTTCTTCTTCTTGATACAGTGTACTTCCACTAAATAACGGCATCATCTTCTTGATACAGTGTACTTCCACTAAATAACGGCATCAGTAACTAATGCTTCTTGTTATCATATTAAGCTTCTTGTAATTGTACGAATATTATACAATGTATTTTCAGTATCTTTATAGGACATTAAGAAGTAGCACTGCAGACACTAATTATCTTTGTTACAATATCATCTAACGATTACTTATTACCAGCGTTGCTTTCATTATTCAAAGTTCGGAATTTCAGCTCTGGATGTCTTCTGGTCATGAATGAAATTGTGCCAGGTATTTCCTGATAACACGAATTCCGGTACTGCATAACATCAGACAAACTATTATTTCCTCTGTTTTCAATCTAAAGAACAATGACTTCTTTGCCCTTAATTCAATTTGACAATATTACATGTGAAATCCATACCTCAAATTACTTTATACAATGTCCCATTGAGATTACCAATTAGCATAGTAATGAACATTGTGTATACAACATTCTGGGTTAGTTGAGTTATCAAATGTCCCTCGCAGGTCCTATTAAAACTCTCAATAGTGTTCGTTGCTTTCTCGTATTTCTTATGTTAGCTCACTTGCTCCCTTTCACCGTAACTTGTTAACTTGTAACTTGTTTCACAGATATCACCGTAATGATGATAACTTATAGTAAACATTAATAAACATTGGAATTATCCGAAAGATCATGCATTATTTTAAAATATTGTGATTCATTTTATGTTCTTAAGCATATTTCTCATTTTTGGTTGTTTGTTGTTGTTGGGTTTTTGTTTTGTTTTGGGTTTTTTAATACACAAAACCAGCTTCTTCAGAAATATAGCAAGGCACTTGCGATATCTGATTAATCCAGCCTGGCACGAAAAACGAAATGCCAGAAAACCTTTTTTATAATTCACTAGCAAATACGTGTGCCGTCTACATTGATACCACTGAAGTCTGACGACGTATTTACCTTAGATTTTATTATATATTTTTTTTAATAGTAGGGTGGAAAAATGAGACTATTTAAATGATGATATGTCCTAGTCCAAGCTAGAAACATGATGAAGTTCGGGCGTTCCTATAATCTTAAATTGCATTTATTTACTTCGGTAATTATAACCCAACACACCTGATCATCGTGCATACACAAACGTCATGGTAGGAAACAGGTATGTTGCGACACGGATTGTCGCCCCTACACGGATTGTCGCCTCCTGCTCGGGGCGACAATCCGTGACGGGCGCTGGCGGCACGGATTGTCGCCCCCTACACGGATTGTCGCCTGGCGACAATCCGTGACGCTTGTGCAGTCCCCAGTTTTTGACCTCGAAGGCGACAATCCGTGTTGGCAAAAAAATTGTTGCGACACGGATTGTCGCCCCGTCACAGATTGTCGCCCCGGGCTCGGGGTGGCTCCTCCGGTGTTAAGTTTGGTGGGATGGGTATGACTGGTAAGTTATGCGTATGTGTGTGTGTGGGGGGGGGGGTGTGTGCGTGTGTGTGTGTGTGTGTGTGTATTGTGAGCTGCATGGTATGTGATGTGTATGATTTGTTGTGTGTGTGTGTGTCTGGGTGTGTGTGTGTGTGTGTGTGTGTCTGGGTGTGTGTGTGTGTGTGTGTAAGTGTGTGTATGTGTGTGTGTTTGGAGTGTAATAATACAATATGTAGAAACTGTGCATGTGTGGTGGTCATAGTGGTAGTGGTTGTTTGTCTGTGTGTATACGTTTGCCTGTATGCTTACGTGTGTATGTGGAATATAGCGGCGCTACTGTGGCAATACAAACGCCTTCAGAGTGTATGAGCACGTGTTTAAAGAATTCACACCAGCGTTGATCTAAAAATAGTATGGGTGTGTGAACCAATATCAGCGGTGAGGCAGGCTAGGCGAGAGAGAGAGACCGAGAGAAAATACATACGAGGGGGGTACCCTCCCCAAATGTTATTTGTCTTTGTTCATTTTTCACTGCAGTCATTTTCTTTCATCAGTCTTATAAACTAGAACGTCCATACCACTATTCTTTGTCCCAGAATAGGTTTGGCATGCTTTATGCATGAGCGAATAATTTCCACACGCCGTAAAAAATTTGTCAATCGTTAGTTGATTTTAGCACAAACGAACTGCCATTGCACACCGCTAATACATACGTAATACAAACAAACACCAACAAACACTCAAACAAATCCTCGTAATGCAAATAAACCAACTCAACACTTTTTTCCTTGATATTCATTGATTTCATTCAAATCATTCATAAATCGACTCATTCTGGGTGTAACATGAAAAAAAAAGTTACAAATGGCAATTCGAAACAGAAACAAATCCATTTGTCAATTCATACCACAAATAATCTCACTTCAACAAAGATAACTCGATTATAGACCAACCCTACTAACAATTTCTTCACGAGAAAGTTTTGACATGTAGGGCCCTACCAAACCTATATTCCTTGAATACATTGGTTTGGATCATGTAACACCTTCTTACTTACAAGGGCATATACATAAAAAAAAACACAAATACATTACACGAATCTAGAATGAAATCAGTCATAAAAAACCCGACCACCCCCTCCCCTCCCCAACCGAAACAAATCTAGGGCCTTCATCTATCCTAAATATTAAATCCTACCAACATCTGTCATACCATATCCTTCTTCAAATCCAATCCCCAACCCACCAACCCCTGATTAAACAAAACCTAAATCATCCCACACCCACATTCACCAACCCAAATACATACACACACACACACACACGCACACACACACACACACACACACACATACGAAGGTTCCGTTATTCCGAAGTTTCGTTTTTTCCGAGGCTTCATTTTAATATCCGAAACACACAATTCCCTATACCTAGAGGCTCGTTGATCCAAAAAATGAAATTCGGAATAACGAACCTTCGGAATAATGAGCCTTCGGACGAATGAGCCTTCAGAGTAACAAACTTTTGCAATAACGAAATGTAACCCCCTTTCCACATACCGACGCACACCCGAACCGATACCACATTCCTTCCCGATGAAACGATTTCCCAATGTTGATAAATAAGACATAATGGACCGTATGCAGAAAAGCAGCATCTGCCCGCACGCAAGCTCCACTCCGAATTCATAATTATACAAATCTGCCAAACAAACTCATCAAATTCAAAGCTGCTGATAAAATCAATATCAACGTTTATGCCAGCAACAGCTTACTAGTTATCCCTCCCCACGCGCAGCTAAAAAAACACATACGCAAAAAAACTGACATAATAAACACATTCTTCCATATCACACACACACACACACACACACGCACGCACGCACAAACGGACACTAAATTATCATGTGCAAGCGCACATACACACTTCCTTGAAACCTCACCATGACTTTTTACATGGCATGTTTGCATGGATGTAGCCATGTAAGTTATGTGTTAGTATTTCAATGATTATGTCCAGAACGATATTACCCAGCAAAACGTGCTTCGAGGGCGGGCGACAATCTGTGCCGCCAGCCCCCTACACGGATTGTCGCCAGGCGACAATCCGTGTAGGGGGCGACAATCCGTGCCGCCAACGCCCGTCACGGATTGTCGCCCCGAGCAGGAGGCGACAATCCGTGTAGGGGCGACAATCCGTGTCGCAACACAGGTATCTTCAATGAGGTATACAGATAGATCATGTACATTTACAGCGTATCGAGAAAACACTCCAAAATAACATCCATTAATACAGTGTGTAATGTTATGTGGGTGTTATGTGGCATTCCAGACTCTGAAGCAAGATGGATGCGGACGTGTGACCAACGGGATGGTGATCGTTTTCCTACAATAAACGGCGTTCATATCTGGAGATGGTTGTATTTTATATACAAGTTTCGTTCTTATGTGTTCGAGAAGTGGTCGGACCCGTAACAGTTGGGGGCTTGCGCCGGGAACAGATATGGACAAAGAAACCAGGAAAATTGGTTTGGTAAGGAAATGTCACACCGTTTGGGCATGGTCGTGCAAGTAAAGCGCGACGGCTTCGTTTACCGTGTATTATCGGTAGAGCATGTATGCATGCAGTGCTGCATACGCTGCGTATATGTATTGCATAGGTATTGTAGATACTGTACGCGAATGAACGTGTATACTATTACACGGGGTGCGCGGTTTGTTGAGTATCAATAAATCTGCGGGTTAGCGGGTGGAATTTGATTCGTACCCGTGGTTTTCTGCATCAAACGTGTGCAGGGATTGGACTGGTAGTGGCACATGTGGTAATTAGAGTCTAAACTGTTAGTGGTAGAGTATTAACATGATTAAGTGCTCTGAATAGGTTCTAACCTTACAGTTTAGTGTCTGCAGTGAGTGAGTTTGTTGTAATTATGGAAGGTGATGAATTTTCGCTGAGAGAATTTATAGGAGATCCAGCAATAGAGAAATTACTCCTGTGCAAGAAGTATGAACTAGTTCAGGTTGCTTGTCACTACGAAGTGCCAGGTGTAAAGCGCTATATGCGCAAATCAGAGATTTTGCGTGACATTGTAGAATTTCTGGTGGAGGAGGAAGTCCTTCCTCCTGAGGCAGCTAAGGAAATTTCTGTAACTCCTCGATCTACATGTAAGTCCCCTGGTCAAGATTCTCAGGCTGGAGAATGTAGGGTGTCAGACAATGAGGTGAGGATTAAAGAGCTGGAGTTAGAAAAAGCTAGGATAGACCTTGAGAGGGAGAGGATAGCTGCTATGAATGTGAATCGAAGTGGCCACTATGAGAATGAGAGGTATTTCGATGTTGCAAAATTTGCAAGGATGGTTCCTTCTTTCGAAGAGGATGGAGTGGAGAAGTATTTCCCACACTTTGAGAAGGTAGCCCAAAGCATGGTTTGGCCTAGGGAGAAGTGGTCTTCCTTGGTACAGTGTAAGCTAGTTGGTAAAGCGAGGGACGCTTACTTAGCTATGTCGTTGAGTGATGTTGGTGATTATGATAAGGTGAAGAAGGTAGTGCTGAAGGCGTATGAACTCGTGCCCGAAGCGTATCGCCAACGGTTCCGTAGTACACGCAAACAGGACTCACAGACACACTCTGAGTTTGCTAAAGAGAAAGAGCAGTTGTTTGACAGGTGGTGTTTGTCTGTTCAGGCGGAGAGTTATGCTCAGTTGCGTGAAATTATCTTACTGGAAGAGTTCAAGCGCAGTGTGCGCCAGGAGGTGCGCGTGCATCTCGAAGAACAGCGCGTAGATACATTGGAGGAAGCGGCAAGAATTGCTGATGATTATGCACTCACGCACAAAAGCAAGCAAAAAGCAAAAAAAGATGACAGTGCACCTGTCAAACAATCACAACAGGGCGATACTAGCACAAAAAGGCCTATTGTGTGTTACAACTGTAAGAAACCAGGGCACATCAAACCAAAATGTCCACTGCTCCAACAAAAGAAACATGACTCAGGTGCTCACCCAAATGCACTTGTGAAAAATGTGACACAATCACTAAAAGAGAAAATTCAACCTGCTGACATGGAAAAAGTACAAAAACAGTATGAACCATTTGTATCGGTTGGATATGTATCTTTACCAGGTAGTGATGAGGCAAGGAAAGTGAAAGTGCTCAGAGATACTGGAGCGTCTCAGTCCTTGATTTTAGAAAGCGTGCTGTCTTTCTGTGATGAGTCTTCAGTTGGTGCAAGTGTTCTGCTCCATGGTGTTGAAGGTGGATATGTGAATGCTCCTCTTCATGAAGTAGACTTGAAATCAGACCTCGTTTCTGGTAAAGTGAAAGTGGGTGTTCGACCGTCTCTTCCTGTGAAAGATGTTTCAGTCATCTTGGGCAATGATCTTGCTGGTGAGAGAGTTGTGTCTTCCCCAATCGTGACTGAACGACCGTGTGCAAGTGATGAAACAAATCGCTTGGTTGAGGAATTTCCTCATGTGTTCCCAGCATGTGCTGTAACGCGTTCTATGGCAAGGAATGCGGAGTCTGAGGAGAAGACTGCTGAGTTAGACATTGATCTAGGAGACTCATTCTTTTGTCGCTTGGTTGATGATGAGCCTGTTTCTAGTATGAATGAGGCTGTGCATAATCTTAGTGCGGATGTTAAATCTGAACCAGTGACTTTGAATAAGACCAGGTTGTTGGAGGAACAACAGAAAGATCCTCAGTTGATTTCATTGAGTGAGAGAGCTGTATCTGAGGAGGAGGCACTGACTATGCCTGTGTGCTACTACAGGAAATCAGGTGTTCTGATGAGAAAGTGGAGGCCACCAGATGTTCAGGCGGATGAAGTATGGAAAGAAGTCCATCAGATTGTCGTTCCTGCGGTGTATAGACGGGACATTATCAGTCTTGCTCATGAAGCCCCACTTTCAGGCCATTTGGGAGTTCACAAAACTCAGGAGAAAATTCTTTCCCATTTCTTTTGGCCGGGAGTGCAGAGTGACGTTGCAAAATTTTGTAGAAGCTGTCATGCATGTCAGGTTGTAGGCAAACCAAACCAGAAAATCCCATCAGCTCCATTGAAGCCAATACCAGCTTTCGACGAACCTTTTTCAAGGATCATAGTGGATTGTGTAGGTCCTTTGCCACGGACTAAAACAGGGCATGAATACTTGTTGACAATCATGTGCGCTGCGACAAGATACGTAGAAGCAATTCCACTGAGAAACATTACAGCGCGTAGTGTAACACAAGCATTGGTGAAATTTTTCACCACTGTAGGACTGCCGAAAATAGTACAGTCAGATCAGGGATCGAACTTTATGTCTAAGGTGTTCAAACAGGTACTGCAAGAACTAGGCATAAAGCATGTGACTTCTAGTGCATACCATCCAGAGTCCCAGGGAGCACTAGAGAGATTCCACCAAACATTGAAGAATATGTTGAAAACATATTGCATGGAAACAGAGAAGCAGTGGGATGAAGGAGTTCCCATGTTGTTGTTTGCTGTGAGAGATTCAGTACAGGAATCACTTGGATTTAGTTCATTTGAGCTAGTCTATGGTCATGCAGTGCGTGGGCCATTGAAGTTGTTGAAGGAGAGACTGGTGTCTGATGACACACAAACAAATGTGTTGGAATATGTGTGCACTTTCAGAGAAAGACTACACAAGGCATGGAATTTTGCAAGACACAATTTGTTGGATTCTCAGGATAGAATGAAGACATGGTATGACAGAAAGTCCAAAGAAAGACATTTCAAGGCAGGTGATGAAGTGCTAGTCTTGCTACCAGTCGTTGGTCATTCTCTGCAGGCTAGATTCTCTGGGCCGTATACCATTGCTGAGAAAGTAGGAGAGGTAGACTATGTGGTGCAAACTCCAGATAGACACAAAAAGAAACGCATTTGCAATATGAACATGCTGAAAGCATATGTTCGGAGGGAGAATGGGGTTGCAGCACAATCCGTGTTGAGTGTTGTGGAAGCAGGTGACTCGCAGTGTGAGGAGGCAGAAGAAATCTGTGAAATCGAAAAACAAGATCCATGTGTGAAGTTGAAGAATTCAAATGTTCTTGTTCACATAGATGACAAACTGAATCATTTGAGTGAGACTCAGAGGGATGATGTGATAGGAGTATTGGATGAATATCCTCAGTTGTTTTCTGACGTTCCCTCTCGAACTGATGTGGTGAAACATGATGTTGATGTTGGAGACACTGATCCAATCAAACAACCACCATATCGAACAAATCCCACAAAAATGAAACACATGGACAATGAGATAGAATACATGCTGCGCAATGGCATCATAGAGCCAAGTAATAGTGCATGGTCGTCCCCATGTATTCTGGTACCAAAACAAGACCAAACATACCGTTTCTGCACAGATTACAGAAAAATAAACTCTTGCACAAAAACCGACTCATATCCGATCCCGCGCATCGATGACTGCATCGATAGAATAGGCAAAGCGAAGTATGTAAGCAAGTTTGACCTGCTGAAAGGTTATTGGCAGATACCTTTAACACAGAGAGCAAAGGAGATTTCTGCATTTGTAACTCCACAGGGCCTTTTCCAGTATGCCGTGATGCCGTTCGGCATGAAGAATGCCCCGGCTACATTCCAACGAATGATGAATGAGTTGATTCGTGGATTGGATGGCTGTGAGGTGTACCTCGATGATGTGGTGATTTACAGCGATTCTTGGGATGACCATGTGAAAACGGTGAGAGAGTTGTTCAAGCGGTTGTCAGCAGCAAGTCTCACAGTTAATCTGGTGAAAAGTGAGTTTGGGTATGGTGAAGTGCAGTTTCTTGGTCACGTCGTTGGTCATGGTCAAGTTCGACCAATTTCAGCGAAAGTGGAAGCAGTGGTAAACTTCCCTACTCCGACCAACCGAAGGGAGCTGATGCGGTTTCTAGGGATGGCTGGATACTACCGGCGGTTCTGTCATAATTTTTCTGATGTTGTCGCCCCCCTGACGAACCTACTGCGCAAAGAGGTGAAGTTCATCTGGTCCAGCGACTGTGAGGACGCTTTCAACCAGGCGAAAGCTCTTCTGTCTACCAGTCCGGTACTGAGGGCGCCAGACTTCAACCAGCCGTTCACCTTGATGGTGGATGCCAGCGACATTGGTGCAGGTGCTGTGCTGACTCAGCGGGATACCGATGGACTCAATAAACCGGTATCCTATTTCTCCAAGAAGTTCTCGCGAACGCAACGCAACTACTCGACTGTCGAGAAAGAAACACTTGCGTTGGTCCTGGCACTGCAACACTTTGATGTGTATGTGAGTGGTGCCCAAATAACTGTGTTCACAGACCATAACCCTCTGACTTTCCTGCACAAGATGAGAAATAAGAATCAGAGACTGACGCGTTGGAGCTTGCTACTCCAGGAGTACAATTTGGACATTCGTCATGTGCCAGGAAAAGACAACCTTGTTGCAGATGCCTTATCTCGCGTGTGAACTTTGTAGATGACTTATATTTTGAATGTTGAAAGCGATGAAAGAACGCTTTGCTGGCAAAGGCATATCTTTGTGTGAAATATGACCCGAGGAGCGACATCAATAAATGAACGCTTTGGTGACAAAGGAAAATCTTTGTGTGAAATGTGACACCATGAACACATGCTAATTTCGCGTTAAAATTACAACTTTGAAGTTCATGAACGAGTTTGAACTCTAAAGGAGCCATTCAAGTTTTCACGAGAACAGTAAATGCACGAAAAACTGATTGAACTCTATGAGGAACTTTGAAATGTGCTCTTTAACTGAATCGCATGTAGATACCTTGTGTGGAATTTAACACATTTATTTTGTTGTTTTATTGTTTCACGTGACAGATGTGAGTGATCAAATTCATGTTCTGTACCATCATTATGGAAAATTGTTCTGTTCAAAGCCTTGCCACATTGTATAAAACATGATTTATACAAACACAAAAAGGACAAAAGCATTTGATAATGCAATGGGATCTTTATCTTTAACAAAAAAAA